>NC_091340.1:21170985-21175985 GCF_038502225.1 Cherax quadricarinatus | reverse complement strand
AGACTCAGTGTCCTCCCCTCCAGTGTGGCCAGGCTCACTGTCCTCCCCTCCAGTGTGGCCAGACTCAGTGTCCTCCCCTCCAGTGTGGCCAGGTTCAGTGTCCTCTCCTCCAGTGTGGCCAGACTCAGTGTCCTCTCCTACAGTGTGGCCAGGTTCAGTGTCCTCTCCTCCAGTGTGGCCAGACTCAGTGTCCTCCCCTCCAGTGTGGCCAGGTTCAGTGTCCTCCCCTCCAGTGTGGCCAGACTCAGTGTCCTCCCCTCCAGTGTGGCCAGACTCAGTGTCCTCCCCTCCAGTGTGGCCAGGCTCAATGTCCTCCCCTCCAGTGTGGCCAGACTCAGTGTCCTCCCCTCCAGTGTGGCCAGGCTCAGTGTTCTCCCCTCCAGTGTGGCCAGGCTCAGTGTCCTCCCCTCCAGTGTGGCCAGGCTCAATGTCCTCCCCTCCAGTGTGGCCAGACTCAGTGTCCTCCCCTCCAGTGTGGCCAGGCTCAGTGTCCTCCCCTCCAGTGTGGCCAGGTTCAGTGTCCTCCCCTCCAGTGTGGCCAGGTTCAGTGTCCTCTCCTCCAGTGTGGCCAGGTTCAGTGTCCTCTCCTCCAGTGTGGCCAGACTCAGTGTCCTCTCCTACAGTGTGGCCAGGTTCAGTGTCCTCTCCTCCAGTGTGGCCAGGTTCAGTGTTCTCTCCTCCAGTGTGGCCAGGTTCAGTGTTCTCTCCTCCAGTGTGGCCAGGTTCAGTGTCCTCTCCTCCAGTGTGGCCAGGTTCAGTGTCCTCTCCTCCAGTGTGGCCAGGTTCAGTGTCCTCTCCTCCAGTGTGGCCAGGTTCAGTGTCCTCTCCTCCAGTGTGGCCAGGTTCAGTGTTCTCTCCTCCAGTGTGGCCAGGTTCAGTGTCCTCTCCTCCAGTGTGGCCAGGTTCAGTGTCCTCTCCTCCAGTGTGGCCAGGTTCAGTGTCCTCTCCTCCAGTGTGGCCAGGTTCAGTGTCCTCTCCTCCAGTGTGGCCAGGTTCAGTGTCCTCTCCTCCAGTGTGGCCAGGTTCAGTGTCCTCTTACCTCTGACTTTCTTAACACATGAACCATAGAGATGTTAGGAAGTATTTCTTTAGCCTCAGGCTGGTTGAAGAGTAGAAGGACTTTTATGAGAGATAACACAACACAGTTTCCAGAGTAGGTATGATAAGATATAAAAGTACAGAAGTCAGTGATGCAGATGAGTTGGTCTGGGACCCGGGTCTGGGACCCGGGTCTGGGAGGCGGGTCTGGGAGGCGGGTCTGGGAGGCGGGTCTGGGACCCGGGTCCGGGAGGCGGGTGTGGGAGGCGGGTGTGGGAGGCGGGTGTGGGAGGCGGGTGTGGGAGGCGGGTGTGGGAGGCGGGTGTGGGAGGCGGGTGTGGGAGGCGGGTGTGGGAGGCGGGTGTGGGAGGCGGGTGTGGGAGGCGGGTGTGGGAGGCGGGTGTGGGAGGCGGGTGTGGGAGGCGGGTGTGGGAGGCGGGGGTGGGAGGCGGGTGTGGGAGGCGGGTGTGGGAGGCGGGTCTGGGAGGCGGGTCTGGGAGGCGGGTCTGGGAGGCGGGTCTGGGAGGCGGGTGTGGGAGGCGGGTGTGGGAGGCGGGTCTGGGAGGCGGGTCTGGGAGGCGGGTCTGGGAGGCGGGTCTGGGAGGCGGGTGTGGGAGGCGGGTGTGGGAGGCGGGTGTGGGAGGCGGGTGTGGGAGGCGGGTGTGGGAGGCGGGTGTGGGAGGCGGGTGTGGGAGGCGGGTCTGGGAGGCGGGTCTGGGAGGCGGGTGTGGGAGGCGGGTGTGGGAGGCGGGTGTGGGAGGCGGGTGTGGGAGGCGGGTGTGGGAGGCGGGTGTGGGAGGCGGGTGTGGGAGGCGGGTCTGGGAGGCGGGTGTGGGAGGCGGGTGTGGGAGGCGGGTGTGGGAGGCGGGTGTGGGAGGCGGGTGTGGGAGGTGGGTCTGGGAGGCGGGTGTGGGAGGCGGGTCTGGGAGGCGGGTGTGGGAGGCGGGTGTGGGAGGCGGGTGTGGGAGGCGGGTGTGGGAGGCGGGTGTGGGAGGCGGGTGTGGGAGGCGGGTGTGGGAGGCGGGTGTGGGAGGCGGGTGTGGGAGGCGGGTGTGGGAGGCGGGTGTGGGAGGCGGGTGTGGGAGGCGGGTGTGGGAGGCGGGTCTGGGAGGCGGGTCTGGGAGGCGGGTCTGGGAGGCGGGTCTGGGAGGCGGGTCTGGGAGGCGGGTCTGGGAGGCGGGTCTGGGAGGCGGGTCTGGGAGGCGGGTGTGGGAGGCGGGTGTGGGAGGCGGGTGTGGGAGGCGGGTGTGGGAGGCGGGTGTGGGAGGCGGGTGTGGGAGGCGGGTGTGGGAGGCGGGTCTGGGAGGCGGGTGTGGGAGGCGGGTGTGGGAGGCGGGTGTGGGAGGCGGGTGTGGGAGGCGGGTGTGGGAGGCGGGTGTGGGAGGCGGGGGGGGGCGGCGGGTGTGGGAGGCGGGTGTGGGAGGCGGGTGGGGGAGGGGGGTGTGGGTGGCGGGTGTGGGAGGCGGGTGTGGGAGGCGGGTGTGGGAGGCGGGTGTGGGAGGCGGGTCTGGGAGGCGGGTGTGGGAGGCGGGTGTGGGAGGCGGGTGTGGGAGGCGGGTGTGGGAGGCGGGTGTGGGAGGCGGGTGTGGGAGGCGGGTGTGGGAGGCGGGTGTGGGAGGCGGGTGTGGGAGGCGGGTCTGGGAGGCGGGTCTGGGAGGCGGGTCTGGGAGGCGGGTCTGGGAGGCGGGTCTGGGAGGTGGGTGTGGGAGGCGGGTCTGGGAGGTGGGTGTGGGAGGCGGGTGTGGGAGGCGGGTCTGGGAGGCGGGTCTGGGAGGCGGGTCTGGGACCCGGGTCTGGGACCCGGGTCTGGGAGGCGGGTCTGGGAGGCGGGTCTGGGACCCGGGTCTGGGAGGCGGGTCTGGGAGGCGGGTCTGGGAGGCGGGTCCGGGAGCTGGGTCTTGACTACCGGCTAACATGACTCGGTAAATACACATTTCTTATATTTCTTATACCGTTACCGTTAACAAAGCCACACCCAAGACTATGTTCTCTGTTGTTGCCCCGTTCACTGCTAGGTACTGTTGCTGTCCAGTTCACTGCTAGGTACTGTTGCTGTCCAGTTCACTGCTGGGTAGTGTTGGTGTCCAGTTCACTGCTGGGTACTGTTGCTGTCCAGTTCACTGCTGGGTAGTGTTGGTGTCCAGTTCACTGCTGGGTACTGTTGCTGTCCAGTTCACTGCTGGGTAGTGTTGGTGTCCAGTTCACTGCTAGGTACTGTTGATGTCCAGTTCACTGCTAGGTACTGTTGCTGTCCAGTTCACTGCTGGGTACTGTTGCTGTCCAGTTCACTGCTGGGTAGTGTTGGTGTTCAGTTCACTGCTGGGTACTGTTGCTGTCCAGTTCACTGCTGGGTACTGTTGCTGTCCAGTTCACTGCTGGGTACTGTTGCTGTCCAGTTCACTGCTGGGTACTGTTGCTGTCCAGTTCACTGCTGGGTACTGTTGCTGTCCAGTTCACTGCTGGGTACTGTTGCTGTCCAGTTCACTGCTGGGTACTGTTGCTGTCCAGTTCACTGCTGGGTACTGTTGCTGTCCAGTTCACTGCTGGGTAGTGTTGGTGTCCAGTTCACTGCTGGGTACTGTTGCTGTCCAGTTCACTGCTGGGTAGTGTTGGTGTCCAGTTCACTGCTAGGTACTGTTGCTGTCCAGTTCACTGCTAGGTACTGTTGCTGTCCAGTTCACTGCTGGGTACTGTTGCTGTCCAGTTCACTGCTGGGTAGTGTTGGTGTCCAGTTCACTGCTGGGTACTGTTGCTGTCCAGTTCACTGCTGGGTACTGTTGCTGTCCAGTTCACTGCTGGGTACTGTTGCTGTCCAGTTCACTGCTGGGTACTGTTGCTGTCCAGTTCACTGCTGGGTACTGTTGCTGTCCAGTTCACTGCTGGGTACTGTTGCTGTCCAGTTCACTGCTGGGTAGTGTTGGTGTCCAGTTCACTGCTGGGTACTGTTGCTGTCCAGTTCACTGCTGGGTACTGTTGCTGTCCAGTTCACTGCTAGGTACTGTTGCTGTCCAGTTCACTGCTGGGTACTGTTGCTGTCCAGTTCACTGCTGGGTACTGTTGCTGTCCAGTTCACTGCTAGGTACTGTTGCTGTCCAGTTCACTGCTGGGTACTGTTGCTGTCCAGTTCACTGCTGGGTACGGCTACTATCCAGTTCACTGCTGGGTACTGTTGCTGGCCAGTTCACTGCTGGGTAGTGTTGGTGTCCAGTTCAGTGCTGGGTACTGTTGCTGTCCAGTTCACTGCTGGGTACTGTTACTGTCCAGTTCACTGCTGGGTACTGTTACTGTCCAGTTCACTGTTGGGTACTGTTGCTGTCCAGTTCACTGTTGGGTACTGTTGCTGTCCAGTTCACTGCTGGGTACTGTTGCTGTCCAGTTCACTGCTGGGTACTGTTGCTGCGCAGTTCACTGCTGGGTAGTGTTGGTGTCCAGTTCAGTGCTGGGTACTGTTGCTGTCCAGTTCACTGCTGGGTACTGTTGCTGTCCAGTTCACTGCTGGGTACTGTTGCTGTCCAGTTCACTGCTGGGTACTGTTACTGTCCAGTTCACTGCTGGGTACTGTTGCTGTCCAGTTCACTGTTGGGTACTGTTGCTGTCCAGTTCACTGCTGGGTACTGTTGCTGTCCAGTTCACTGCTCGGTACTGTTGCTGGCCAGTTCACTGCTGGGTACTGTTGCTGGCCAGTTCACTGCTGGGTACTGTTGCTGGCCAGTTCACTGCTGGGTAGTGTTGGTGTCCAGTTCAGTGCTGGGTACTGTTGCTGTCCAGTTCACTGCTGGGTACTGTTACTGTCCAGTTCACTGCTGGGTACTGTTACTGTCCAGTTCACTGCTGGGTACTGTTGCTGTCCAGTTCACTGCTGGGTACTGTTGCTGTCCAGTTCACTGCTGGGTACTGTTACTGTCCAGTTCACTGCTGGGAACTGTTGTCCAGTTCACTGCTGGGTACTGTTGCTGTCCAGT
>NC_091340.1:21067677-21163385 GCF_038502225.1 Cherax quadricarinatus | reverse complement strand
CAAGATTGTATAAGAGATGAGTTGTTAGGTAAGACACATATGCAACAGTTAGGTATCTTTATTTCGAAACGTTTCGCCTACACAGTAGGCTTCTTCAGTCGAGTACAGAAAAGTTGATAGAAGCAGAAGATACTTGAAGACGATGTAATCAGTCCATCACCCTTAAAGTTTTGAGGTGGTCAGTCCCTCAGTCTGGAGAAGAGCATTGTTCCATAGAATGAAACAATATGGAGATGAAGTGACAGGATGGAGCACTTACATAGCGCCAAGAGGTGAGACGTAGGTCACTAGAAGAAGTAAGAACTCAGATGCTGGGAGGTCAGGTCCCTCTCAAATCCAGCCGTTCTCACTAGTAGAGGTTGTCGAAGTTGATTGTAGGTCTGTACTTTAAGGGTGATGGACTGATTACATCGTCTTCAAGTATCTTCTGCTTCTATCAACTTTTCTGTACTCGACTGAAGAAGCCTACTGTGTAGGCGAAACGTTTCGAAATAAAGATACCTAACTGTTGCATGTGTCTTACCTAACAACCTGTCGGTATTTTATACCATTTTAATGTTCAATCTGTCAGACACTGCAACACAAGGGTATCTTGGTACAGACCTACAATCAACTTCGACAACCTCTACTAGTGAGAACGGCTGGATTTGAGAGGGACCTGTCCTCCCAGCATCTGAGTTCTTACCTCTTCTAGTGACCTACGTCTCACCTCTTGGCGCTATGTAAGTGCTCCATCCTGTCACTTCATCTCCATATTGTTTCATTCCATGGAACAATGCTCTTCTCCAGACTGAGGGACTGACCACCTCAAAACTTTAAGGGTGATGGACTGATTACATCGTCTTCAAGTCTCTTTTGCTTCTATCAACTTTTCTGTACTCGACTGAAGAAGCCTACTGTGTAGGCGAAACGTTTCGAAATAAAGATACCTAACTGTTGCATATGTGTCTTACCTAACAACCTGTCACAGCTGCTGAACCATTATGACAGAATTACGGAGGCATTGGAAGACGACCGAAACGCAGATGTAATTTACAAAGGCGTTTGACAAATGCGATCATGGAGTGATAGCGCACAAAATGAAGGCCTTGAGCATTACGGGGAAGGTAGGCAGATGGATTTTCGGTTTCTTAACACACAGAACACAAACAACAGTAATAAACATAGCAAGATCCAGCATCAGCGAGGTAAACGCTAAGTTCCCCAAGGCACTGTGCTGGCACCTCTACTGTTCCTCATCCTCATAGCAGACATAGACAAAAACACCCGGCACACTTTAGTATCATCATTTGCAGATGACACTAAAATAAGCATGAAAGTAACTACGGTAGAGGACACTGAAAAAGTACAGGAAGACATAAACAGGGTTTTCCAAAAGGAGCACTATATACAAAACTCAAGAGGGTCACCAAATAGAACGTAAGGAACACGCAAAAGACCTGAGAATAATTATGTCAGCGGACCTTTCTTTTAAAGACCATAACAAGACAAAGATCACGACAGCCAGGAAGATGACGGGGTGGGTATTGAGAACTTTTAAAACAAGGGAAATAATGCCGATGGTGACACTCTTCAAATTGCTAGTGCTCCCTCACTTAGAATATTGCTTAGTGCTGACGGCCCCGTTCAAAGCAGGAGAAATATCGGAGCTGGAACAAATACAGAGATCGTTTATGGCTCACATTGAGCCAGTAAATCACCTAAACTACTGGGAACGCCTGCAAGTCTTGAACATGTACTCACCGGAGCGGAGGAGAGAGAGGTACATGATAATATATACCTGGAAAATACTGCACACCTCCATAACAACATACTGGAGTGAGAGATATGAGAGGAAGTGTAAAATAAACCCAGTGAAGAGCAGGGGTGCGGTGGGGACAATAAGGGAACACTGTATCAACATCTGGGACCCCACACTATTCAACATCTTACCAGAAGATATCAGAAACACTGCTGGACACGTGTAGAAGCCTTCAAGAGGAAACTGGACTTCACCAGGCGCCAGATCAACCAGGCTGTGATGGATATGTGGGGCAGCAGGCCTCCAGCAGCAACAGCCTGGTTGACCAGGCAAGCACCAGACGAGCCTGTCCCACGGCCGGGCTCAGAGAGTAGACTAAAAATGCAACCACTCAGAGAGTAGACTAAAAATGCAACCACTCCATCTCCAGAGAGATGTACCTCATCCCTTGCATACATATGATGTTTGCCATAGAATTTGTCCCAGTTATCAATGAATGGGATTCCAAGTTTGCTGCAGTATCTGTCTTGCCAGCAATTTATACCAATTGCCCTAGACATCCATTCATTGCCAACTCCCCTTCTAGGCAAAATGCTATATATGATTGGGACCCCTCCCTTAGACATGACTACGTCTATGGCAGACATGTACTTATCCAGCAGCTCCTGTCTCCTACCCTTCACGATTTCATTTCCAGCAGCAGTAAGATAGATCATGGGCTTGTTCCCATTACCTGACATATCCAACCTGCTGACAATGTCACCAACACCAGCTCCTGGAAAACACACAGTCTCACCTTCCTATCTGTTACAAAGGACCATGTATCATACCATATATCTCACATCAGTTACTGTAAAACCACCAGTAGTAGCCCTGCAGCTAGTTCACTATGCACCAGTTGTTGCTCACTCTGCCATAAACTGTTCTTTAAACAAGCCAGATTCAAATGTTTTTGGTCTCATATAGCAACAGATATTTTGGAATACATTAAGAAATGTAAAGTATGCATGCATCACAAAGGTAATGTTGGAGGCTTTAACACATTTATGTTTAGTATCAGTGAACCACAGGAGAGAATATTGCTTGATTTGTTCACCAATTTCCAACCTTCCTTCCAAGGTAATAAACATTAGTGTGTGATGGTGGATTATTTCACAGGATGTTGTTAGTATCTATTGCAGATAAAACCGCAGACAATAGCTAAAACAGCTAAAGAACGAAGTATCTGCAAACACACCACACCTAAGTCCCTCGTGATAGATGACAGAGATGAATTTTGTGATCCTTTAGAACTTGTTTGTGTACCTTGTACAAGATCAATAAGTCCACTATCGTACCTTACCATCCTACAAGGATAGATATCCTGAAAGTTCTCGATGCTTTATGAACCACGATTAATCCTAACAGCGAAACATGGGCTGAATACCTGGTTTTCAGTGTGCAATTAATTCTTCATTATGTCTTGTATGATGTAGATAAACGTGTACCCTACGAGTCGCTGTTACTCCACGATACAGTTACAATGACGATGACTACATGACTCGTAACGAATGCTCGAGCAAAGTCAACTAAAATAAAGTTCAAGTCAAGATTTCAAGAGGACATCTGCTTGACCAGAAGTTTGTTGGTCCTTACCGAGTTGTTGAATACATCAGTGGTAATAAGCACAAGGAGAAATAAGCAGCGGTCGGTACGAAGATTCGCATTTAGACTACATAAAGTTGGTTTGTGACGATGCTGACCAGATTTATATCACCCAGACTTGTAAGCTTGACCATCCTTCTGACCCAGAACTTTCTACCTCTGACCACCTGACTGACACACGTCCCGACTGTCACTACTTGGCTACTTGTGGCATGGCAGGTGATGAGGACACCCCAGGTGTCAGCCAACGTTACAAATTTTCATTTCTCTTATTCAGGGCAAGTGTTGCCACTGTCACTCAATCTGACCTCCCTGGATCAGATCAACACACTACATATGTCAGTCTTACACTAGCACAGTTTAATATGAATGCCTCGTATAAACAGTTATTTCAGTCATTTCACTGCCATCTTTAGTGTTGCTGTAAGTTGTATTGTAGTTGCTGTGTGACTGTGTCACGTTACCTGTGTCACGTTACCTGACTGTGTCACGTCACCTATCACGTTACCTGACTGTGTCACGTCACCTGACTGTCACGTTACCTGTGTCACGTTACCTGTGTCATGTTACCTGACTGTGTCACGTCACCTGACTATCACGTTACCTGACTGTCACGTTACCTGTGTCACGTTACCTGACTGTCACGTTACCTGTGCCACGTTACCTGACTGTATCACGTTACCTGACTGTCACGTTACCTGACTATCACGTTACCTGTGTCACGTTACCTGACTGTATCACGTTACTTGACTGTGTCACGTTACCTGTGTCTCATTACTTGATTGTATCTCATTACCTGACTGTGTCTCATTACCTGACTGTGTCTCATTACCTGTGTTTCATTACCTGACTCTGTCCCATTACCTGTGTTTCATTACCTGACTGTGTCTCATTACCTGACTGTGTCTCATTACCTGTCTCACTACCAGACTGTCTCATTACCTGACTGTGTCTAATTACCAGATTGTCTCATTACCTGATTGTATCTCATTACCTGTGTCTCATTACCTGACTGCGTCTCATTACCTGTGTCTCATTACCTGTCTCATTACCAGACTGTCTTATTACCTGTGTCTCATTATCTGTCTCACTACCTGTGTCTCATTACCTGACTGTGTATCATTATCTGGCTGTCTCATTACCTGTGTCTCATTACCTGTGTCTCATTACCTGTGTCTCATTACCTCTCTCTCATTACCTGACTCTCTCTCATTACCTGACTGTATCTCATTACCTCACCATGTCTCATAACCTGACTGTCTCATTACCTGTGTCACCAGCTGACTGTGTGTCATTACCTGTGTCTCATTACCTGTGTCTCATTATCTGACCGTCTGATTACCTGTCTCATTACCTGATTGTGTTATTACCTGTCTCTCATTACCTGTGTCTCATTACCTGTGTGCCATTACCTATCATTACCTGACTATCATTACCTGACTGTGTGTGATTACCTGTGTCTCATTACCTAACTGTGAGTTGTGTGGACCAAGTTATCCCGTGATTGTGTGGACCAAGTTATCCTGTGACTGTGTGGACCACGTTATCCCGTGATTGTGTGGACCAAGTTATCCCGTGATTGTGTGGACCAAGTTATCCTGTGATTGTGTGGACCAAGTTATCCTGTGATTGTGTGGACCAAGTTATCCTGTGATTGTGTGGACCAAGTTATCCCGTGATTGTGTGGACCAAGTTATCCTGTGATTGTGTGGACCAAGTTATCCCGTGATTGTGTGGACCAAGTTATCCCGTGATTGTGTGGACCAAGTTATCCCGTAATTGTGTGGACCAAGTTATCGCGTGATTGAGTGGACCAAGTTATCCCGTGACTGTGTGGACCAAGTTATCCCGTGATTGTGTGGACCAAGTTATCCCGTGATTGTGTGGACCAAGTTATCCCATGATTGTGTGGACCAAGTTATCCCGTGATTGTGTGGACCAAGTTATCCCGTGATTGTGTGGACCAAGTTATCCCGTGATTGTGTGGACCAAGTTATCCCGTGATTGTGTGGACCAAGTTATCCCGTGATTGTGTGGACCAAGTTATCCCGTGATTGTGTGGACCAAGTTATCCCAGGATTGTGTGGACCAAGTTATCCCGTGACTGTGTGGACCAAGTTATCCCGTGATTGTGTGGACCAAGTTATCCCGGGATTGTGTGGACCAAGTTATCCCGTGATGTGTGGACCAAGTTATCCCGTGATTGTGTGGACCAAGTTATCCCGTGATTGTGTGGACCAAGTTATCCCGTGATTGTGTGGACCAAGTTATCCCGTGATTGTGTGGACCAAGTTATCCCGTGATTGTGTGGACCAAGTTATCCCGTGACTGTGTGGACCAAGTTATCCCGTGATTGTGTGGACCAAGTTATCCCGTGATTGTGTGGACCAAGTTATCCCGTGATTGTGTGGACCAAGTTATCCCGTGATTGTGTGGACCAAGTTATCCCGTGATTGTGTGGACCAAGTTATCCCGTGATTGTGTGGACCAAGTTATCCCGTGACTGTGTGGACCAAGTTATCCCGTGATTGTGTGGACCAAGTTATCCCGTGATTGTGTGGACCAAGTTATCCCGTGATTGTGTGGACCAAGTTATCCCGTGATTGTGTGGACCAAGTTATCCCGTGATTGTGTGGACCAAGTTATCCCGTGATTGTGTGGACCAAGTTATCCCGTGATTGTGTGGACCAAGTTATCCCGTGATTGTGTGGACCAAGTTATCCCGTGATTGTGTGGACCAAGTTATCCCGTGATTGTGTGGACCAAGTTATCCCGTGATTGTGTGGACCAAGTTATCCCGTGATTGTGTGGACCAAGTTATCCCGTGATTGTGTGGACCAAGTTATCCCGTGATTGTGTGGACCAAGTTATCCCGTGATTGTGTGGACCAAGTTACTTCTTGCCTATTCAGTACTCTTACTCTTTCCTATATAATTTTGTGCAGAACTTGAAGTTCGACTGATGATCAGTCTTCTCTGGTGTCAACTCATCCACTGATGATCAGTCTTCTATGGTGTCAACTCATCCACTGATGATCAGTCTTCTCTGGTGTCAACTCATCCACTGATGATCAGTCTTCTATGGTGTCAACTCATCCACTGATGATCAGTCTTCTCTGGTGTCAACTCATCCACTGATGATCAGTCTTCTATGGTGTCAACTCATCCACTGATGATCAGTCTTCTCTGGTATCAACTCATCCACTGATGATCAGTCTTCTATGGTGTCAACTCATCCACTGATGATCAGTCTTCTCTGGTATCAACTCATCCACTGATGATCAGTCTTCTATGGTGTCAACTCATCCACTGATGATCAGTCTTCTCTGGTATCAACTCATCCACTGATGATCAGTCTTCTATGGTGTCAACTCATCCACTGATGATCAGTCTTCTCTGGTATCAACTCATCCACTGATGATCAGTCTTCTATGGTGTCAACTCATCCACTGATGATCAGTCTTCTCTGGTGTCAACTCATCCACTGATGATCAGTCTTCTCTGGTGTCAACTCATCCACTGATGATCAGTCTTCTCTGGTATCAACTCATCCACTGATGATCAGTCTTCTATGGTGTCAACTCATCCACTGATGATCAGTCTTCTCTGGTGTCAACTCATCCACTTATGATCAGTCTTCTCTGGTGTCAACTCATCCACTGATGATCAGTCTTCTCTGGTGTCAACTCATCCACTGATGATCAGTCTTCTCTGGTGTCAACTCATCCACTGTGATTCATTATACTTTCAATATAAGTTTTCTTGTTGCACAATGGTTATAATCATAACCTAAATTTTAAAAGGGGTGGACCGGTAAGCCAGCAGAAGGCCTCGGTCAGATGACCAAAAGCTGCAGCAGTGGGTCATCATACGACTAAGACCTGCGTCAAGAAACACTTGACCTGTTTCCTGACAAACCTTATCTAACCTAACCTACAATATTCTTTGCAATGTATAGAAGCATTGTCTCAGTGTCATCCGTGTGGTGTGTCAGACCATTTATACGGTGTGTATTATATTACCCGGCAGCTTGACGGATGGGTCGTACTGCACGTAATGTTACTGGAGCTGACGGATGGGTCGTACTGCACGTAATGTTACTGAAGCTGTCAGTAGTTTGTAATGCTACCTTGTAACTCAGGAAAGTAGATTATTATTATTATTATAATCAAGGGGGAAGCGCTAAACCCGGAGGATTATACAGCGCCTGGGGGGGGGGGGATGTGGAAGGCATTCAGGCTTAATTCGAGGAACTGGAACACAGATCTAACATGAAAGTAGAGATATTGAAGACTTGTGACTGCTAGCTGAGTCACACTGAATATTGACTGATGCTGACTTGAGTGTAGAGTTCCAGTGATGATGTAGGAGTCACGTGACTTGAGTGTATAGTTCCAGTGATGATGTAGGAGTCACGTGACTTGAGTGTAGAGTTCCAGTGATGATGTAGGAGTCACGTGACTTGAGTGTATAGTTCCAGTGATGATGTAGGAGTCACGTGACTTGAGTGTAGAGTTCCAGTGATGATGTAGGAGTCACGTGACTTGAGTGTATAGTTCCAGTGATGATGTAGGAGTCACGTGACTTGAGTGTATAGTTCCAGTGATGATGTAGGAGTCACGTGACTTGAGTGTATAGTTCCAGTGATGATGTAGGAGTCACGTGACTTGAGTGTATAGTTCCAGTGATGATGTAGGAGTCACGTGACTTGAGTGTATAGTTCCAGTGATGATGTAGGAGTCACGTGACTTGAGTGTATAGTTCCAGTGATGATGTAGGAGTCACGTGACTTGAGTGTAGAGTTCCAGTGATGATGTAGGAGTCACGTGACTTGAGTGTATAGTTCCAGTGATGATGTAGGAGTCACGTGACTTGAGTGTATAGTTCCAGTGATGATGTAGGAGTCACGTGACTTGAGTGTATAGTTCCAGTGATGATGTAGGAGTCACGTGACTTGAGTGTATAGTTCCAGTGATGATGTAGGAGTCACGTGACTTGAGTGTATAGTTCCAGTGATGATGTAGGAGTCACGTGACTTGAGTGTATAGTTCCAGTGATGATGTAGGAGTCACGTGACTTGAGTGTATAGTTCCAGTGATGATGTAGGATACACTGGCACATGAAACAACACATTGTCTACCAATAAGTGTCGTACACAGCAGTCATGTATCACCTCAGCTGTATTACAACATTTCTAACCCACGAACGTCACACACACACACACACACACACACACACACACACACACACACACACACACACACACACACACACACACACACACGTGAAGCAATATCGCTAAAGAGTGCTCCCAGGATTTAGCGTTCTAGTGGCTGTCCTAAGATATTATTAGCGGTCAAAATGGTTGACGGTGTGATCTGAAATATTAACAAATACAGATATTGGTGGGTTATAGCAGCAGTGTAGTGATAAGGTCATAAACGAGTGATTAAGTAAATACTGAAAGTAAGAAACAATTAGTCAATCCCCAGCTGTTGGTGTTGTGAAGGTAGCTAACATCATCAGACTTGTTATGACCATAATACTGTACTAAAGAAAAAAGAGTGAATATCAAGTCTTAAAATAAAAACTTGAATGCATGATACAGTTCCTGAAGGAGTTACAAAAGTGAAGGAGTTGATAGCAGCCGACCAGCAGGAACCTCCATTGTTGTGCAGACGACATCACTTGTCTATGTGTGGTTAATTTTGGTTAGTGTCTAAAGTGTCAGTGTCTCACCCTGCTGGTTGTATGTTATACCATCACTCTCTCCCTAACTTTCAGTACCAGCAGATAGATAGTGGTAACCCTGATAATGTTTAGTAAATTATCTAAATATCTTCAGAAGAGTTGTGTAGCCTAGTGCCCCCCCCCCCTGACAGCGACAAGTTAGTAAACAAGTTCGTACATACAAACACACGTGTTCACCAGTAATTATTGTTATAATAAATACTAGTATATATTAATAAGGAATTGAGTGAGAAATAATACTACAATCTTCAAAAAAGTAACGTAGCCTAGTGTGCAAAGATCAGGGCCGGGAGAGTACCAGTGAACCAAGAACAACAAAGATCCGGGCCGGGAGAGTACCGGTGAACCAAGAACAACAAAGATCAGGGCCGGGAGAGTACCGGTGAACCAAGAACAACAAAGATCAGGGCCGGGAGAGTACCGGTGAACCAAGAACAACAAAGATCAGGGCCGGGAGAGTACGGGTGAACCAACAACAAAGATCTGGGCCGGGAGAGTACCGGTGAACCAAGAACAACAAAGATCAGGGCCGGGAGAGTACCGGTGAACCAAGAACAACAAAGATCAGGGCCGGGAGAGTACCGGTGAACCAAGAACAACAAAGTTCAGGGCCGGGAGAGTACCGGTGAACCAAGAACAACAAACATCTGGGCCGGGAGAGTACCGGTGAACCAAGAACAAAGATCTGGGCTGGGAGAGTACCGGTGAACCAAGAACAACAAAGTTCTGGGCCGGGAGAGTACCGGTGAACCAAGAACAACAAACATCTGGGCCGGGAGAGTACCGGTGAACCAAGAACAAAGATCTGGGCAGGGAGAGTACCGGTGAACCAAGAACAACAAACATCTGGGCCGGGAGAGTACCGGTGAACCAAGAACAACAAAGATCAGGGCCGGGAGAGTACCGGTGAACCAAGAACAACAAACATCTGGGCCGGGAGAGTACCGGTGAACCAAGAACAAAGATCTGGGCAGGGAGAGTACCGGTGAACCAAGAACAACAAAGATCTGGGCAGGGAGAGTACCGGTGAACCAAGAACAACAAATATCAGGGCAGGGAGAGTACCGGTGAACCAAGAACAACAAAGATCTGGGCCGGGAGAGTACCGGTGAACCAAGAACAACAAAGATCTGGGCCGGGAGAGTACCGGTGAACCAAGAACAACAAAGATCGGGCTGGGAGAGTACCGGTGAACCAACAACAACAAAGATCTGGGCTGGGAGAGTACCGGTGAACCAACAACAACAAAGATCAGGGCCGGGAGAGTACCGGTGAACCAACAACAACAAAGATCTGGGCCGGGAGAGTACCGGTGAACCAACAACAACAAATATCAGGGCAGGGAGAGTACCGGTGAACCAAGAACAACAAAGATCTGGGCTGGGAGAGTACCGGTGAACCAACAACAACAAAGGTCTGGGCCGGGAGAGTACTGGTGAACCAAGAACAACAAACATCTGGGCCGGGAGAGTACTGGTGAACCAAGAACAACAAAGATCTGGGCCGGGAGAGTACCGTTGAACCAACAACAACAAAGATCTGGGCTGGGAGAGTACCGTTGAACCAACAACAACAAAGATCTGGGCTGGGAGAGTACCGGTGAACCAAGAACAACAAACATCTGGGCCGGGAGAGTACTGGTGAACCAAGAACAACAAAGATCTGGGCCGGGAGAGTACCGGTGAACCAACAACAACAAAGATCTGGGCTGGGAGAGTACCGGTGAACCAAGAACAACAAAGATCTGGGCTGGGAGAGTACTGGTGAACCAAGAACAACAAAGATCTGGGCCGGGAGAGTACTGGTGAACCAAGAACAACAAAGATCTGGGCCGGGAGAGTACCGGTGAACCAACAACAACAAAGATCTGGGCTGGGAGAGTACCGGTGAACCAAGAACAACAAAGATCTGGGCCGGGAGAGTACCGGTGAACCAAGAACAACAAAGATCCGGGCCGGGAGAGTACCGGTAAACCAAGAACAAAGATCTGGGCCGGGAGAGTACCAGTGAACCAAGAACAACAAAGATCTAGGCCGGGAGAGTACCGGTGAACCAAGAACAGCAAAGATCCGGGCCGGGAGAGTACCGGTGAACCAAGAACAACAAACATCTGGGCCGGGAGAGTACCGGTGAACCAAGAACAACAAACATCTGGGCCAGGAGAGCATCGGTGAACCAAGAACAACAAAGCTACGGGCCGGGAGAGTACCGGTGAACCAAGAACAACAAAGATCCAGGCCGGGAGAGTACCGGTGAACCAAGAACAACAAAGATCTGGGCTGGGAGAGTACCGGTGAACCAAGAACAACAAAGATCCAGGCCGGGAGAGTACCGGTGAACCAAGAACAACAAAGATCAGGGCCGGGAGAGTACCGGTGAACCAAGAACAACAAAGATCCAGGCCGGGAGAGTACCGGTGAACCAAGAACAACAAAGATCCGGACCGGGAGAGTACCGGTGAACCAAGAACAACAAAGATCAGGGCCGGGAGAGTACCTGTAAACCAAGAACAACAAAGATCAGGGCCGGGAGAGTACCGGTGAACCAAGAACAAAGATCAGGGCCGGGAGAGTACCGGTGAACCAAGAACAACAAAGATCTGGGCCGGGAGAGTACCGGTGAACCAAGAACAACAAAGGTCTGGGCCGGGTGAGTACCGGTGAACCAAGAACAACAAATATCAGGGCAGGGAGAGTACCGGTGAACCAAGAACAACAAACATCTGGGCCGGGAGAGTACCGGTGAACCAAGAACAACAAACATATGGGCCAGGAGAGTACCGGTGAACCAAGAACAACAAAGCTCCGGGCTGGGAGAGTACCGGTGAACCAAGAACAACAAAGATCCAGGCCGGGAGAGTACCGGTGAACCAAGAACAACAAATATCAGGGCCGGGAGAGTACCGGTGAACCAAGAACAACAAAGATCTGGGTCGGGAGAGTACCGGTGAACCAAGAACAACAAAGATCCGGGCCGGGAGAGTACCGGTGAACCAAGAACAACAAAGATCTGGGCCGGGAGAGTACCGGTGACCCAATAACAACAAAGATCCTGGCCAGGAGAGTACCGGTGAACCAAGAACAACAAAGATCTGGGCTGGGAGAGTACTGGTGAACCAAGAACAACAAAGATCCTGGCCGGGAGAGTACCGGTGAACCAAGAACAACAAAGATCAGGGCTGGGAGAGTACCGGTGAACCAAGAACAACAAAGATCCGGGCCGGGAGAGTACCGGTGAACCAAGAACAACAAAGATCCAGACCGGGAGAGTACCGGTGAACCAAGAACAACAAAGATCAGGGCCAGGAGAGCACTGGTGAACCAAGAACAACAAAGATCCAGGCCGGGAGAGTACCGGTGAACCAAGAACAACAAAGATCTGGGCTGGGAGAGTACCGGTGAACCAAGAACAACAAAGATCAGGGCTGGGAGAGTACCGGTGTACCAAGAACAACAAAGATGTGGGCCAGGAGAGTACCGGTGAACCAAGAACAACAAAGATCTAGGCCGGGAGAGTACCGGTGAACCAAGAATAGCAAAGATCTGGGCCGGGAGAGTACCGGTGAACCAAGAACAACAAACATCTGGGCCGGGAGAGTACCGGTGAACCAAGAACAACAAACATCTGGGCCAGGAGAGTACCGGTGAACCAAGAACAACAAAGCTCCGGGCCGGGAGAGTACCGGTGAACCAAGAACAACAAAGATCCAGGCCGGGAGAGTACCGGTGAACCAAGAACAACAAAGATCAGGGCCGGGAGAGTACCGGTGAACCAAGAACAACAAAGATCCAGGCCGGGAGAGTACCGGTGAACCAAGAACAACAAAGATCCGGACCGGGAGAGTACCGGTGAACCAAGAACAACAAATATCAGGGCAGGGAGAGTACCTGTGAACCAAGAACAACAAAGATCAGGGCCGGGAGAGTACCGGTGAACCAAGAACAACAAAGATCTGGGCCGGGAGAGTACCGGTGAACCAAGAACAACAAAGGTCTGGGCCGGGAGAGTACCGGTGAACCAAGAACAACAAATATCAGGGCAGGGAGAGTACCGGTGAACCAAGAACAACAAACATCTGGGCCGGGAGAGTACTGGTGAACCAAGACCAACAATCATCTGGGCCAGGAGAGTACCGGTGAACCAAGAACAACAAAGCTCCAGGCTGGGAGAGTACCGGTGAACCAAGAACAACAAAGATCCAGGCCGGGAGAGTACCGGTGAACCAAAACAACAAAGATCAGGGCCGGGAGAGTACCGGTGAACCAAGAACAACAAAGATCTGGGCTGGGAGAGTACTGGTGAACCAAGAACAACAAAGATCCGGGCCGGGAGAGTACCGGTGAACCAAGAACAACAAAGATCAGGGCCGGGAGAGTACCGGTGAACCAAGAACAACAAAGATCCGGGCCGGGAGAGTACCGGTGAACCAAGAACAACAAACATCTGGGCCGGGAGAGTACCGGTGAACCAAGAACAACAAACATCTGGGCCGGGAGAGTACCGGTGAACCAAGAACAACAAACATCTGGGCCGGGAGAGTACCGGTGAACCAAGAACAACAAACATCTGGGCCGGGAGAGTACCGGTGAACCAAGAACAACAAAGATCCGGGCCGGGAGAGTACCGGTGAACCAAGAACAACAAACATCTGGGCCGGGAGAGTACCGGTGAACCAAGAACAACAAACATCTGGGCCAGGAGAGCATCGGTGAACCAAGAGCAACAAAGCTCCGGGCCGGGAGAGTACCGGTGAACCAAGAACAACAAAGATCCAGGCTGGGAGAGTACCGGTGAACCAAGAACAACAAAGATCAGGGCTGGGAGAGTACCGGTGAACCAAGAACAACAAAGATCCGGGCCAGGAGAGTACCGGTGAACCAAGAACAACAAAGATCCGGGCCGGGAGAGTACCGGTGAACCAAGAACAACAAAGATCCAGGCCAGGAGAATACCGGTGAACCAAGAACAACAAAGATCCGGGCCGGGAGAGTACTGGTGAACCAAGAACAACAAAGATCTGGGCCAGGAGAGTACCGGTGAACCAAGTACAACAAAGGTCCGGGCAGGGAGAGTACCGGTGAACCAAGAACAACAAAGATCCGGGCCGGGAGAGTACTGGTGAACCAAGAACAACAAAGATCTGGGCCAGGAGAGTACCGGTGAACCAAGTACAACAAAGGTCCGGGCAGGGAGAGTACCGGTGAACCAAGAACAACAAAGATCCGGGCCGGGAGAGTACTGGTGAACCAAGAACAACAAAGATCCGGGCTGGGAGAGTACCGGTGAACCAAGAACAACAAAGATCCGGGCCGGGAGAGTACTGGTGAACCAAGTACAACAAAGGTCCGGGCAGGGAGAGTACCGGTGAACCAAGAACAACAAAGATCCGGGCCGGGAGAGTACTGGTGAACCAAGAACAACAAAGATCCGGGCTGGGAGAGTACCGGTGAACCAAGAACAACAAAGATCCGGGCCGGGAGAGTACTGGTGAACCAAGAACAACAAAGATCCGGGCTGGGAGAGTACCGGTGAACCAAGAACAACAAAGATCCGGGCCGGGAGAGTACTGGTGAACCAAGAACAACAAAGATCCGGGCTGGGAGAGTACCGGTGAACCAAGAACAACAAAGATCCGGGCCGGGAGAGTACCGGTGAACCAAGTACAACAAAGGTCCGGGCAGGGAGAGTACCGGTGAACCAAGAACAACAAAGATCCGGGCCGGGAGAGTACCGGTGAACCAAGAACAACAAAGATCCGGGCCGGGAGAGTACCGGTGAACCAAGTACAACAAAGGTCCGGGCAGGGAGAGTACCGGTGAACCAAGAACAACAAAGATCCGGGCCGGGAGAGTACCGGTGAACTAAGAACAACAAAGATGCGGGCCAGGAGAGTACCGGTGAACCAAGAACAACAAAGATTCGGGCCGGGAGAGTACCGGTGAACCAAGAACAACAAAGATCCGGGCCAGGAGAGTACCGGTGAACCAAGTACAACAAAGGTCCGGGCAGGGAGAGTACCGGTGAACCAAGAACAACAAAGATCCGGGCCGGGAGAGTACCGGTGAACTAAGAACAACAAAGATGCGGGCCAGGAGAGTACCGGTGAACCAAGAACAACAAAGATTCGGGCCGGGAGAGTACCGGTGAACCAAGAACAACAAAGATCCGGGCCAGGAGAGTACCGGTGAACCAAGAACAACAAAGATCCGGGCCGGGAGAGTCCTGGTGAACCAAGAACAACAAAGATCTCTGCCGGGAGAGTACCGGTGAACCAAGAACAACAAAGATCTGGGCTGGGAGAGTACCGGTGAACCAAGTACAACAAAGGTCCGGGCAGGGAGAGTACCGGTGAACCAAGAACAATAACAATAGTGTGTTAACGTGACCCCCCGTCTTTTTCAAAGAACAACAAGCTAGTAAATACACACACAAACATAAGTGTACACAGTAAATATTATGTAGTATATATTAGTGTATATTAATAAGGAATTGATTGTGAAAAAAATTTATGATCTTCCGAAGAGTAGCGCAGCCTAGGGTGCGCACATGCGCGTGCGCACGCACGCACACACACACACACACACACACACACACACACACACACACACACACACACACACACACACACACACAAACCTAACCTAACAAAATACATTAGCTCATAAATCCCCCCACCACACACACATTTTTACGATAAGCTGAAGCAGCTAGAACATCCCAACAGGATAAAAACAAAATGGGATCTCAAAAGGGAGGACATAAAGGCAAGGGAACCGATGATGGCTGGTCAGAAAAGGAAGAATGGGTAGAAAGGCTCAAGAACAAAATGGAACAACAATGGGAGAAAAGGTTAAACGAGCTTTGCAGTAACATGTTAGAGCAAATATCTGCAGAGAGCAAGAAGTGGGAATCACGAGCTGTAGTAGCTGAGGCAAAGATACAGAGATTGGAGGAAGAAATGGATGTGCTGAAGCAGGATCTAAAGATGAGGTCTGAAAGGAGCAAGATGACTGAAATGGGAACATCAGCAGGCAGCAAGGGGACTGAAGGAGGGGATGGATCTAAGTAGTCTTTTGCAGCAGTAATATCAGGCCATCATGGTGTCTGGGAGATGATTAGGGAAAAAGCAAAGGAGATGCTTAAATCAGATCCAGAGATACAGAGGGAAAAGAAATGGGAAGAGTAGAGGGAGAGATCAATAATTATTCATGGGCTTCAGGAGGCTGAAGGGCAGACCTATGATGAAAGAAAGCATTGGGAGAAAAACAGAGATTAAGAACATCATTGCAATAACAGGAGAGAGGGACATGTCTCAGGAAGAAAATTTTCACAGATTTGGGGGGTATTCGAGGGGAAAAATCGACCAGTCAGATTGACATTCAAGACAGATGTGGTACAGAACAGGATACTACAACAGAAACCACTGTTAAAGGACTCTCCAGATCATCAAAAAGTGTTCCTCAATCGAGACAGAACATGAAAGGAAAGGGAACAACTGAAAGTGAGAGCAAGACAGAACCAGTGGAAGGAAAGAGAGACAGGACAGGCAATGACAGACAGGAAAACTCAGCCTTTGGGGAAACATCAAACACAAATGCTTACAGAAACCTCTCAACCCGTCACCACGTATCAACCAAACACAGTAAACAGAAACAAACCTCACTCCATAGCCACCACCACCCTAAGCACTAATTCCACAATCACAGCAACCTCCCATAATATTCTGCCCTGCCTCCCACCCTCCCAGCCTGCACCTTCCTCTTCCGTCTCCCAAAATACAGTAATGGAAAGGAAGCTAAAGATATGGTACACCAATGCAGGTGGAATAACAAATAAGAGTGAAGAGTGGCAAGAACACATCAATGATGCATCACCTGACATCATAGCACTAACAGAGACAAAACTTACAGGGATAACAGATGCAATTTTTCCACCTGGATATCAGATTATGAGGAAAGACAGAGAGAACAGAGGAGGGGGAGGAGTAGCATTGCTATATAAAAAACCAGTGAAGTTTTGAGATGGGAGGAATGGAAAGAAGGGAAACAGACTTCACTGTAGGAACACTTCAGACTGGTGGCCCAAAGGTGATGATAGCAGTGATGTATAACCCACCACTTAACAGCAGGAGAACAAGAGAAGAGTATGATGTGTGCAATAGGGCAATGGTGGATACACTAGCTGAAGTGGCCAGGAGGGCTCATATGGGTAGGACAAAATTGCTTATAATGGGGGATTTCAATCATAAAGAGATTGACTGGGAAAACCTAGAGCCACATGGTGGACCAGAAACACAGAGGGCTAAGATGTTGGAGACTGTATTGGAGAACTTCATGCATCAACATGTTAGGGATACAACCAGAGAGAGAGAAAAGGATGTTGCAGCAAGGCTGGATCTCATATTCACCTTGAATAGTTCAGACATAAGGGATATCACCCACGAAAGACCCCTTGGCGCTAGTGATCATGATGTCCTGAGTTTTGAATATCTTGAGTTAACAGTGGAGAATGCAGCAGCACGAGAACAAAGAGATAAACCAAACTTCAAAAAAGGGGACTACATAGGAATGAGAAGTTTCCTGCATGAAGTGCAGTGGGAAAGAGAACTAGATGGAAAGACAGTAAATGAAATTATGGAAATAGTAACCACTAAGTGCAGGGAGGCAGAGGAAAGGTTCATACCAAAGGGCAACAGAAAAAATGGTAAGACCAGAGTGAGCCCATGGTTTAACTGGAGGTGTAAAGAGGCCAAAGCCAAGTGTGCAAGAGCATGGAAAAGGTATAGAAGGCAAAGGACTCAAGAAAACAAGGAGCTGATCAGAAGAACCAGAAACGAATATGCAAGGATAAGGAGAGAGGCCCAGAGGCAATACAAGAACGACATAGCATCAAAAGCCAAATCTGAACCAAAGTTGTTATACAGTCACATTAGGAGAAAAACAACAGTCAAAGACCAGGTAATCAGGCTGAGGAAAGAAGGAGGGGAGCTCACGAAGAGTGACCAAGAAGTATGTGATGAACTAAACAAAAGATTTAGAGAAGTATTCATAATAGAGTCAGGAATGCTTCCAGCAAACTGTGGAGGTAGGGTGCATCAGCAGGTGCTGGACACAATACACATATACACATAACCAAGGTAGAGGTGAAGAAACTGCTAGACGAACTCAATACCTCAAAGGCGGTGGGCCCAGATAACATATCTCCATGGATACTGAGAGAGGGAGTAGAGGAACTGTGTGTGCCATTAGCAGCAATCTTCAGTAAATCTATCGAAACAGGGCAGTTGCCTGAGGGGTGGAAGACAGTGCATGTAGTTCCAATTTTTAAGAAAGGGGACAGACAGGCAGCATTAAACTACAGACCAGTGTCACTGACTTGTATAGTATGTAAAGTCATGGAAAAGATTATCAGGAGAAAAGTAGTGGAACACATTGAAAAGATTGGGCTCATACATGACAGTCAGCACGTCTTCAGAGATGGGAAATCCTGTGTCACAAATTTACTTGAGTTCTACGATAAGGTAACAGAAGTAAGACAGGAGAGAGAGGGATGGGTAGATTGCATCTTCTAAGATTGCAAGAAGGCTTTTGACACAGTACCACACAAGAGACTGGTGCAAAAATTAGAGGAACAGGCAGGAATAACGGGGAAAGTACTGCAATGGATCAGGGAATACCTGACAGGAAGGAAACAACGTGTGTTGGTACGTGCTGAAGTGTCGGAGTGGGCGAATGTGTCGAGTGGGGTTCCACAAGGTTCAGTCCTAGGCCCGGTGCTGTTTCTTGTATACGTGAATGACATGGTGGAAGGAATAGATTCAGAAGTGTCACTGTTCGCTGATGATGTGAAACTTATGAGGAGAATACAAGTGGGAGAGGATCAGTTAAGATTACAAGGGGATCTGGACAAATTACAAGTATGGTCCAACAAATGGCTCCTGGAGTTTAACCCCAGTAAGTGTAAGGTCATGAAGATTGGGGAAGGACACAGAAGACCGCACACGGAGTACAGGTTAGGAAACCAACAGCTGCAAACGTCAGTTAAAGAAAAGGATCTTGGGGTAAGCATTATAACAAACATGTCCCCTGAGGCACACATCAATCAAATAACTGCTGCAGCATATGAGAGATTGGCAAACCTGAGATTGGCGTTTAGACATCTGAGTAAGGAGTCATTCACGACATTGTACACAGTGTACGTAAGGCCTATACTGGAATATGCAGGGCCAGTATGGAACCCTCACTTAGTCAAACACCTCAAGAAATTGGAGAAAGTGCAAAAATTTGCAACACGATTAGTCCCGGAACTGAGGGGTATGTCTTATGAGGAGAGGTTAAGGGAACTCAACCTGATGACACTAGAGGATAGGAGGGATAGAGGAGACATGATAACAACGTATAAAATACTAAGAGGCATTGACAACGTGGACAAGAATCGAATGTTTCAGAGATGGGATACAGAAACACGGGGGCACAATTGGAAACTGAAAACCCAGATGAGTCATAGGGATGTTAGGAAGTATTTCTTTAGTCTTAGAGTTGTCAGGAACTGGAATAATCTGGAGAGTGAAGTAGTGGAAGCAAGTTCCATAAATAGCTTTAAGAAGAGGTATGACAAATATCATGGATCAGGGAGAGTGTGAATTAGTATCGACCAGTGAAGAGGCGGGGCCAGGAGCTATGACTCGACCCCTGCAACCACATATAGGTGAGTACACACACACACACACACACACACACACAGCAGTAACTACAAACAAAAGAAAAGTCAGTACCTGTCTGCGAGTCTTGTCAGAGGCCAGGCTGAGGATGGAACCATGTATCTGGAGTCCAAGAGTCATTGTGAGGCTCCGGAGGTCTGATAACCGCCTCACTGGAGGGTGGAAACCCTCTGCACCTCCGTGTGAAACTGAACGTCCAAGGTTCAGAATAGTATCCTGTGACCTCTGGCGGGGCAAAAGAGCGTCCTGTGACCTCTGACGAATAAGGAGGGCCTCCTGTGACCTCTGACGAATCAGGAGGGCATCCTGTGACCTCTGACGAATCAGAAGGGCATCCTGTGACCTCTGATGGGGCAGGAAGGTATCTTGTGACCTCTGATGGGGCAGGGCATCCTGTGACCTGTGATGGGGCAAGAAGGCATCCTGTGACCTCTGATGGGTCAAGAAAGCATCTTGTAGCCTCTGATAAAGCAGGCCATCATTTGACTTTTGGTATGCTAGGTCATCCTGTGACCCCTGGCTGGTTAGGTCATCGGGTGACCCTTGGCTGGTTAGGTCATCCTGTGACCTCTGGCTGGATAGGTCATCCTGTGATATCTGTCTAGTTAGGTCATCCTGTGACCTCTGATTGGTCAGGTCATCCTGTGACCTCTGATTGGTCAGGTCATCCTGTGACCTCTGGCTGATCAGGTCATCCTGTGACCTCTGGCTAATCAGGTCATCCCTTGACCTCTGACTGGTCAGGTCATCTTGTGACCTCTGGCTGGTCAGGTCATCCTGTGACCTCTGGAGAATGGTCAGGTCATCCTGTGACCTCTGATTGGTCAGGTCATCCTGTGACCTCTGGCTGGTCAGGTCATCCTGTGACCTCTGGCTGGTCAGGTCATCCTGTGACCTCTGGAGAATGGTCAGGTCATCCTGTGACCTCTGACTGGTCAGGTCATCCTGTGACCTCGGACTGGTCAGGTCATCCTGTGACCTCTGACTGGTCAGGTCATCCTGTGACATCTGGTTGGTCAGGTCATCCTGTGACCTCTGGCTAATCAGGTCATCCTGTGACCTCTGACTGGTCAGGTCATCCTGTGACCTCTGGCTGGTCAGGTCATCCTGTGACCTCTGGCTGGTCAGGTCATCCTGTGACCTCTGGCTGGTCAGGTCATCCTGTGACCTCTGGCTGGTCAGGTCATCTTGTGATCTATGGCTGGTCAGGTCATCCTGCGACCTCTGGCTGGTCAGGTCATCCTGTGACCTCTGGAGGATGGTCAGGTCATCTTGTGACCTCTGGCTGGTCAGGTCATCTTGTGACCTCTGGCTGGTCAGATCATACTGTGACCTCTGACTGGTCAGGTCATACTGTGACCTCTGGTTGGTCAGATTCAGTGACCCCTGGCTGATCAGGTCATCCAGTGACCCCTGGCTGGTCAGGTCATCCAGTGACCCCTGGCTGGTCAGGTCATCCTGTGACCTCTGGCTGGTCAGGTCATACAATGACCCCTGGCTGGCTGTGCCATATGATATCTGGCTGATCATGTCATACTGTGACCCTTGAATGGTCAGGTCATGAGACCTCTGGTTGGTCAGGTCATACAGTGACCTCTGACTGGTCAGGTCATGTGGCCTCTGGCTATTCAGGTCATCCTGTGACCTCCAACTGTCATGTGACCTCTGGCTGATCAGGTCATCCTGTGACCTCTGGATGGTCAGGTTATTCTGTGACCTTCGGTTGGTCAGATGATCCTGTGATCCCTGGCTGGTCAAGTCATACTGTGACCTCTGGTTGGTCAGGTCATCCCATGACTTCTGGCTGACCAGATCCTGTGACCTCTGGCTGGTCAGGTCATCCTGTGACCTATGGCTGGTCAGGTCATCCTGTGACCTTCGGTTGGTCAGGTCATCCTGTGATCCCTGGCTGGTCATGTAATACTGTGACCTCTGGTTGGTCAGGTCATCCCGTGACTTCTGGCTGATCAGATCCTGTGGCCTTCGGCTGGTCATGTCCTGTGACCTTTGGCTAGTCAAGTCATCCTGTGACCTTTGGCTAGTCAAGTCATCCTGTGACCCCTGGCTGGTCAGGTCATACTGTGACCTCTGATTGGTCAGGTCATACTGTGACCCCTGGCTGGTCTCAGATGGTATGGTCTGTTGGTGGACGTACACTTTGTATTCTGTGGTCTGAGACCCATAGTGATCTGTGTGTGCTGTGGTTGTGTCTGCAGAGTGGTGCCACTGGTCGTGGTCGTAGCACTGGTCGTGGCACTGGTCGTGGTATTGGCACTGATCGTGGCTGGTCGTGTGTGCCTGCTGGTGACCCTGACCACAATCCAGCACTGTGGGTGATACATTCTGCTGGTCATGGTCAAACAGGTCCCCGACCACCTCAGACATACCGATCAAGTTCCCCAGGTCTACTATCGTATCTAATTGTCTGTGGTCTGCTGTGGTCTCTAATTGTCTGTGGTCTGCTGTGGTCTCTAATTGTCTGTGGTCTGCTGTGGTCTCTAGCTGACAGTAAATGTCTGCTGTGGTCTCCAGCTGGCTGTGAATGTCTGCTGAGGTATCTATCTGGCTGTGAGTTGTGTCAACAGAGTCTGTGAAACTCTGTGGGTGTTCGTCTGTCTGTATGTGTTTATGTGGGTAGTCGTCTGTGTGTCTGGCTGTGTCTGTCAAGGAGGCGTCCTTTGAGAAAGCCAGAGAGTGGCTTGCCGCACCGGCAGATAAGCCAGAAGCCAGGTGGTGGGAGACACAAGTAAAGCCAGTCGAGGGTACATCACTACACTGGCTTGTAGGGACATTTTCAGTCATATTTGTGGCTCTGTAGCTCTCTACATCACTTGCATGACCCTCCAAGAGTGTCTACGTTCACTACACTCATCTTTGAGCTGATGCTCTCACCACAAACTCCACGTAGAGCCTCGAGGCAAAGCTCTAAACTGAACCTTAAGACGTACCCTAGGGAGAAAGAGCTTTACACACTCTTGTAAACACATTGGTATGAGTCCCTGTATTCTTTTATTGTTCTGTATACCACCTGTTGAAAGCTCGATCCACTGTTGTGAAAGCCAAGTGCTCGACACACACACACTTCATCCCCCCAAAAATACCTCTCTTCCAAATATCAGCCAACGTAATTACAGAAAAAAAAACACTGGAGGTTATGTAGGCCTTAGACTTGCTGGCAGCCACAGCCTAATTGACCAGGTCTACGTCAGACAGTAACGCTGGTAACTGTGCCAGGAACTTCACAGCCTCACACGCTGCCTCTACACTTCACTGAACTTCTTCAATACTTTAATTTTAACTAATAAAATTCAATCTTCCTGTCCGAACTGGGTTGGTTGTGAATTGTATTCCACTGTTTTTAGTTGATAGTTTGTGTGCGAATCATTCCATCAAAACACACAAACAGTGAGGACAGAGGGGCTGGTGTTTTAACTTGGCACACACACGTCACTGAGGTGTTTATCTGTGAGGGATGACCATCTTGCTACTGCTGGGAGACCACGGAACACTAAGAGAGACACTGATCTCCAGCATGAATGATAAGCATTCACCAGAACGCCAAGTTCTATCTTCGTGAGAACCACTTTTCAGAGATCCGCTTCTATTCGCTATTCTGTCCTTTCTATCCGCTGTTCTATCCTTCAGTTCCTGAGATGTTCATCTCTGTGAGAAATCCATCCTGTTTCTAGGAGACTCCTAGGAGACACAAAAATACCTGGTGACAGGCATCCGCCAGGACTACTTCTACCTTCTATCTTCGTGAGGCACTTGTAAGAGATTCACTTCTATTCGCTGATCTACCCTTCTATTGATGCTGGTGGACGATGAGATAGTGGAGAGGGGACAGAGGTACGACAGCAAGCAGGGATGAGGTGCGACAGGTGACAGGGGGGCGAGAGGGACCTGAATGCGACAGAAACAGAGGCAGGGTTTAACAGGTCGTATGCTGCTCAATAGCGACGTGCGACAGCTGGAGGTACGAGAGGTAGCAGAGGCAGGGTGCGACAGGTGACAGGGGGTGAGGAACGACCCAGACACGGGTCGTCCAGCAGGGAGGAAAGAAGAGATGGCGCGAGTCAGATGTTTGCCTGTACACTGAGTGGCTCAGGTCGCTATTTCTACCCTCACACCCCGTGTACCTCCTTCCCTCCCTCCTAGTACCTACCCATCCTCCCTCCACCCCGTGCACCGCCCTCCACCCCGTGCACCGCCTTCTACCTCCGTGACCCTCCTCGTCCGCACCCAGCCTCACCAGGAACTACACCGCCCTGGAAAGGGAGGGACCGTCCCCAGCCTCACCAGGAACTACAATATCATGTGCAGAAACTAGCCATTTCCACACACTTTCTCACTCATTCTCTCACTTTCACACTTTCTCACTCATTCTCTCACTTTCACACTCATTCTCTCACTTTCACACTTTCTCACTCATTCTCTCACTTTCACACTCATTCTCTCACTTTCACACTTTCTCACTCAATCTCTCACTTTCACACTTTCTCACTCATTCTCTCACTTTCACACTTTCTCACTCATTCTCTCACTTTCACACTTTCTCACTCATTCTTTCACTTTCACACTCATTCTCTCACTTTCACACTTTCTCACTCAATCTCTCACTTTCACACTTTCTCACTCATTCTCTCACTTTCACACTTTCTCACTCTCATAACAGGAGATTTTCAACTAAAGAAGCACAGTTTAAGCATCTTCTGTTACTGTTTGATACTGTCCACAGTGTAAACAATATGATGTTCAATGAGGACAAATTCCAACTACTCCGTTATGGAAAACTGGAGGAGATAATAACTAGAACAGAGTATACTACAGACTCCGGCCATACAATAGAGCGGAAAAATAATGTAAGGGACCTGGGAGTAGTAATGTCTGAGGATCTCACTTTCAAGGATCACAACAGTGCCACGATCGCACGTGCAAAGAAAATGATAGGATGGATAATGAGAACTTTCAAAACGAGAGATGCCAAGCCCGTGATGATCCTTTTCAAATCACTTGTTCTCTCTAGGCTGGAATACTGCTGTACATTAACATCTCCATTCAAAGCAGGTGAAATCGCAGATCTAGAGTGTGTACAGAGATCCTTTACTGCACTTATAAGTTCTGTCAAGCACCTTAACTAATGGGAACGCTTGGAAGCACTTGACTTGTACTCGTTGGAACGCAGGAGGGAGATATATATCATAATCTACACTTGGAAAATCTTGGAAGGAATGGTCCCAAATCTGCACACAGAAATCACTCCCTACGAAAGTAAAAGACTGGGCAGGCGATGAAAAATGCCGCCAATAAAAAGTAGGGGCGCCATTGGTACACTAAGAGAAACCACCATAAGTGTCCGGGGCCCAAAACTGTTCAACAGCCTCCCATCAAGCATTAGGGGAATTGCCAATAAACCCCTGGCTGCCTTCAAGACCCCTGGCTGCCTTCAAGACCCCTGGCTGCCTTCAAGACCCCTGGCTGCCTTCAAGAGAGAGCTGGACAGATACCTAAAGTCAGTGCCGGATCAGCCGGGCTGTGGCTCGTACGTTGGACTGCGTGCGGCCAGCAGTAACAGCCTAGTTGATCAGGCCCTGATCCATCGGGAGGCCTGGTCATGGACCGGGCCGCGGGGGCGTTGATCCCCGGAATAACCTCCAGGTAACCTCCAGGTAACCTCACTGGTACAACAGTATAACAATAAGACCACCTGGGTTAAATATCCAAGTAAGATAAGGTGTACAGGAGTCACCTAACACTTGCTGTTGCTGCTGCTGGAACTGTTCACCTAGCAATAAATAGGTATGTGGGTGTTAGTTGACTGTTGTGGGTGGCATCCTGGGCAGCAACAACAATAATCAGTAGCAGCAACAGCAATAACAAGATCAACAACAGTAACTACAGCAACGAAAGCAGCAGCAGCAAGAATAACAACAACAGTAATGCAGCAACAGCACCAATAGCAGCAGCAGCAACACCAACATCAGCAGCAGCAACACCAACAGCAAGAACAGCACCAGGAAAAACAGGAGCAGCAGCAACTTGAGTAGCAACAAGAATAGTACCAGCAAAAGCAACAACAGCAGCAGCAACAGCAACATCAACAACATCAGCAGCAGCAGCAGCAGCAGCAGCAGCAGCAACAGTGACGTATACCTTGCTTGAGTGGTGAAGTGCACCTTGCTTGAGAGATGACATGCACCTTGCTTCAATGGTGACATGCACCTTGCTTGAGTGGTGACGTGTATCTTGCTTGAGTGGTGACATGCACCTTGTTTGAGTGGTGATGTGCACCTTGCCCCTGTGAAGACGTGTCTAATGTGCTCTTTGTAAATCTGAACCAAGATGTCCTCTATCGAGGAACTTTAACAGCAGCTTAAGAAGCGGAGGGTGGCTAAGCTCGAGATATGGCGACTGACGGAGAACAGTGAGAGGATTTGTAGTAATCTTGTTGTGAATACTCAGGTCAAGAAAGAAACTGGACAGCAGCCGGACTGCATGGAACAAAGCCGAGGATCAAGAAGATGGATGGAGTGGCAGAAACGACAAAGAACTAGGAGACTGCTGTGGAAACTTTGAACCCATTTTCTGTGCTACCCGATCACTGGGAGCATCAAGGCGAACATCAAGGATGCATTGGCAGAAGAGTGAGAGTTAGCGAATCTAGACACCCCAGTGAAGACCATTCCAATGAAGACTGTCGAGAAAGTCAGGACAAACACTGCCAGTGAAGGTATGAACATTGTTTTAGTTGGGCCTTTTGTCTTAGAGATAGGAAGAGGCAGAGGGTATGCTTTCCTGGGGTTGGCATGGAAGATATTGTTAGCCGTCTGGACAGCCGAGGAAAGAAGTTGGAATGAATGGTTGTCCAGGGAAACTGGTGTAAATTGCTGGCTGGACAAACACTGTAATGAAAATACAGTTACATTCATAGACAACTGGGACCTCTTCTATGGCAGAAATGACATGTATACCAGAGTTGGGGTTCACTTATCTAGGTCTGGGGTGGGGGCACTATCCCATGCAGTGGAGGAAGCTGTTATAGCTTTAAACTAGAAATACCAGTATGGGTTTGTGTGGAAAAGCACTGAAGTTACAATGTAGTGATATTGTGAGTTTTAGAGAAACCAGTTATAGGCAAAAGGAGGTAAAGTTATTGGTGAATATTGGAAAGCCAGTGGCACTTGATGACAAGGACAGTAATAGGGATAATGAAGGAACAAAAACGAGCAGGAAGGGAAAAAGAGAAGAGAGGACTTCTAAATTTATAGTATACACACAGTCTTAGTGCTAGAAATAAGATGGACGAGTTGAGATTAGTTGCAAGTATTTGCCATAACTGAGACGTGGTTTAATACGAAAAATAGGGACATGCTTGCTGAATGTTACATTCGGGGTTTTAAATTGTTCTATGTAGATAGAAGCACTGGAAATGGTGGTAGGGTGGCACTGGATGTCTGAGATCACTTGAACTCCTGCATAAAAATGGGTATAAAGTCTGAAATAACACAGTCTATATCTGAGTAGAATTTTCAGAGGCATGAAAAATTAATTCTAGGTATGATATACCATCCCCCAAACTTGGATTGGGACTAAGGGAAACTACTTTGGGAGGAAACTAAGGCCACAAGGTATGCTAATGTAGTAATTCTAGGGGACTGGGAATTTAGAGTAACGACTTCTTAGCGGTAGTTGAGGATTTTTTTAAAGCAGTTTGTTACAGAACCTACAAGGGGAAATAACCTGCTTGACTTGGTTCTGGCAAACATGAAAACCCTTGTTAATAATTTAGAAATTACCTTTAGCATTGATTGGAAGTATGACAGTAAGGATAATTCAGTAAGAGTCCCAGATTTTCGCTTAGCAGATTACAATGTGCTTAGAGAACACCTATCACCCGTGGACCTGGCTAACGATGAGGGCTATCAATATGACAGTTTTCTAAATATTATACATGCTGCCCAAAGAACACTTATTCCATGTAAAGAAAAGATCAAATAGAAATCACCCAAAATGGATGAACAGGCCCAAACATCTTCTAGGGCAGAAGAAAGGAATTTATAGGTGCATCAAAAGAGGTGAAGGTCATCTTCTGAATCAGTATATTCACATTAAGAGGGACGTTAAAAACGGGATAAGAAAATCTAAACGAGACTGAAATTAAAGTTGCTAGGGATTCGAAAACCCGAAAGTTTTTTCCAGGTATACAGAACAACAGTTAGAGAAAAGATAGGTCCCCTAAAAATAGCTCTGGGCATCTTACTGACAAGAATGAAATGTGCTCGATTTTTAATAATTATTTCCTCTCGGTTTTCAGACAAGAAGACACTAACAATATTCTAGTGATAACATTTTATAGTGGGCCTGAAGAAGATAAATTATGTAATATCACAGTCACTAGGGATATGGTTATTAAACAGGTAGACCGACTGAAGCAAAATAAATCCCTGGTCCTGATGAACTTTTTCAAGAATTCTTAAGGAGTGCAAAATGGAACTTTATGAACCATTAATTAACATTTTTAATATATTTCTTCAAACAGGTGTAGTGTCTGATATATGTGGAAGATGGTTAATGTAATTCCTATTTTTAAAGCAGGGGATAAGTCATGATCATCAAATTACCGCCCAGTAAGCCTGACCTCAATCGTAGGCAAATTAACCATACCCCCGGCCGGGTTCAATCCCGGCCGGGGGTATGGTTTGTTTGCAATCGTGTCATTACGATTTCTTGAGTCATGTCGTAGGCAAATTACTAGAGTCAGTTATAGATATTATAAGAAGCCATCTTAATAAGCATATGATTAATGATACTCAGCATGGATTCATGATGGGCCATTCCTGCCTAACTTACTTTCTTCAGTAAGACTGTTGAGGCCTCTCAGAAGAATCACATCAGGTATATGCAGCGCATCACACAAATTAGCAGCTCTTGCCAAATATCTTTCCTGTCTTCTGGGAACAATCAGCCCCGCTCATCTGAAGCATCAGAGACCTCTCCATCAGTAACAAGAAACTAAGTAGTATGGACGTAACTTCTCTCTGCACTAAAGTACCCACCACACAAGCCATTGACGTTCTTTGACGTAAAAACAAACATGACCTTAATCTTCCTATACCTCCCAGAGATTTCGTTGCACTAACTTCAACTGCTTTTCTTTCAACAACAGGCTCTACAAACCTTTGGTATAGGAATGGGGTCCCCCATCATCACTGTCTTAGCTAACTTGTATATGGAACACCTGGAAGCTGAACACTTCATTCAAGTCATTCCCACAAGCGTCACTTAATGTTATGTGGACAACGTCCTCATAACTCCCAAAGGTTTCGATGTTATGTGGACAACGTCCTCATAACTCCCCAAAGGTTTTGATGTGCGGAATTTTCAGGGAAGACTCAGTGCAGTTGAATTGGCTATCCAGTTTACACTCAAAGAGTAAAATGACAAGCTACCTTTTCTAGACATCGTCATTCACAAAGTAGATAACACTAAGGTTTCAAGTTTACAAAAAACCTGCAAACAAAAACGATCTCACACACTTCTATTCCAGTCAAGATACTAAGACTAAAAGAGGCATCATCGGATTTTTCCTAAGAGCACACCGAATTTGTATTCCAGAGCTTCTCGACGAGGAGTGCATATACACCAAACCTTCATTGATCTACATTTTCCTTCCTTTCTCAACAAAGACTGCAAGAAAAGCACTCTTCTGATAATCAATTCCCCACGCACCAACACCACCCCTAACAAAGTTATAATCTTTCCCAACAGCCAGATTGCACTGAACGTTTCTAAAGTATTCACGCAAGCTAACACTAGAGTCGCCATCATAACCAGCACTTCCACAGAAGATCTAACTAGGGCAAAATTGAAGCAACCTGAGCCAGTCGATGCAGGAGTTTACACTATACCTTGTGGAGGCCGTGACAGAATATATGTAGGTTAAACAGGAAGAAACCTCGAAACATGTCTCAATGAACACAATGCATGTAGGAACGATAACTTGAGCAACACCTGCATACAACATCAGAATTCCACCAATCACCTCATGAAATTCAACGACACCCGACTAGTGATTAAACAACCTAATTTCCATAGATGTAAATCATTTGAATCATCATTAATCACAATTTATAACATAATTCAGCAAAATACAGGAAGCTTCTTCATCTCTGAAGTACTACGACTACTACCACAAGTATTACAACTACCACCACAAGTATTACAACTACTTCTACCATTACTACGACTACCACCACAAGTATTACAACTACTACTTCTACCATTACTACGACTACCACCACAAGTATTACAACTACTACTTCTACCATTACTACGACTACCACCACAACTACTACTTCTACCATTACTACAATTATACTGTGTCTTACACCTCGCTCTCAAGCCTATATATACCCTCTGTGACCATGTACTGGTTGTAACAGCTTGACAAAGTTCCTGGAGAGTAAAACAGTGCCACAATAAAATGTCACACTAGTTGCACTTGTGTCCTTTTACTTAATTTATTAACACCCATCTTCTACTTATTACAATTCAATCTTGTCTTCCCTTATTCTTCGTCTTACATAAGAACATAAGAAGGAACACTGCAACAGGGCTACTGACCCATGTGAAGCAGGCCCATGCCACCCCTCGGCTTAGAACAATGACCACCTAGTCAGGTCACTACCACTTAAGGAAGGAGCACGGCATCAGACCTGGTAGCACAAGCTAGTCAGGTCCAACTCACACCCACTCATATATTTATACAACCTATTTTTAAAACTACACAAGGTCTTAGCTTCTATAACGGTACTCAGGAGTTCGTTCCACTCATCCACAACTCTATTACCAAACCAGTACTTTCCTATATCCTTCCTGAATCTGAATTTTTCCAACTTGAAACCATTGCTGCGAGTCCTGTCTAGGCTGGAAATTTTCAGCACGCTATTTACATCCCCTTTATTTATTCCTGTTTTCCATTTATACACCTCGATCATATCCCCCCTAATTCTACGCCTTTCTAGAGAGTGCAGATTTAAGGCCTCAGTCTATCCTCATAGGGAAGATTTCTGATACATGGGATCATGAACATCAAAATGGTATAAAATACCTCTTCTGTACGTTTTCCAAAGCATTTATATCCATTCTGTAATATGGTGACCAGAACTGTGCAGCGTAATCTAAATGAAGCCTAACCAAGGACATATAGAGTTGAAGAACACCCAGAGCACTTCTCATTTAAGGGATTTCAATCTTTCTTCGTAAGGAAGATTTCTTATGCAATGAATTAATTTTCATTCTTGACTGAATGCTGCTAAAGTACTACGGGTGGAGATTGAACTCGTGGCGAGTCGTAAAACTCCAGGCCAGCGTGTAAGCCACTGGTGCCAGATGGCTACAATAAGATTCCTCCAACATAGTATATATGGTGTACGTATTTATACACTATAGAGAGGTTAACAAGGCCCCCCTGTGACCACGGCCACCAGCGTGGCCGTGACAAACTCTAGCTCTGGTTCCCTCAAAGCAGTCATCATGACTCACGAAATCGTAAAGACGCGATTGAAAACAAATCATATCGAGGGAGGGGACTGAACTCCTGGTAAGTCGTAAAACTCCAGGCCAGCGCGTAAGGCACTGAGACAGTTGGCTACAATAAGATTCATCCCAGTGGTTTATGCACTCGCCCGGAGTTTTATGATTCACTCGCCACGAGTTCAATCCCCGCCAGCGGTATAGTTTGTCATCGTGTCATTACGATTTCATGAGTCATGATGGCTTTGAGGAGACTAGAGCTAGAGTTCATCACGGTCATGCTGGCGGAAGATTCACCTGTAAAAACTTGCATTGGTCACAGTGGTGCCTGTCCTAACCTCTCTATGGTGTATAAATATACCCAGTTGGAGAAATCTTATTGTAGCCAGCTGCCCCAGTGGCTTATGTGCTGACCTGGAGTTTTACGACTCACTCGCCACGAGTTCAATCCCCGCCCGTGATACGGTTTGTTTGCAATCGTGCCATTACGATTTCGTGAGTCATCTGTTGTGTAGTATAGAGACCAGAACTGAGCTGCATAATCTACACGAGACCTCAGTAATGATGTGTTGAGCTGTAGTATAACTTCTGGACTCCTGTTCCTAATACTTCTTGATACAAATCCCAGTAACCTATTTGCCTTATTATGTACACTTAGGCTCTGCTGTCTTAGTTTCAGGTTTCTGCTCACCATAACCCCCAAATCCTTTTCTCATTCTGTATGACTAAGTTATATGTGCTATGGACATTTCAGAACATCAGAACTTTCTATTTATCTACAATAAACTGCATCTGTCGCTGTTCAGTAACAGATTCCTCTAAATCAATTACCCTACCTATTATCGTGTCATCAGCGAATATGCTTGTATAAGAGAATAAGAAAGGAAGAACACTGAAGTAGGCCTACTGGCTCATACTTGGCAGGTCCATGTAAATCCAAACTCAATAACAAAAATATTTGCCCAAGCCATTATCAATGTTACTCAAGGAATAAGCCCCGATAACCCTATTAAGTCATGTGAAGTCCAACCCCTCTCACTCGTGTATTAATCCAACCTAAATTTGAAGTTACCTAAAGTTTGAGCCTCAATTACTCTACCAGGCAAACTGTTCCACTCATCAACTACTCTATTTCCAAACCAATACTTTCCTATATCCTTTCTAAATCTAAATTTATCCAATTTGAACCCGTTATAACAGGTTCTCTCTTGGAGGGATATTCTCAGAATCTTATCTGTATCTCCTTTGCTGATACTCACCTTTCACTTATACTCTTCAGTCATGTCTCCCTCGTTCTTAGTCTTACAACAGAATGTAAGTTAAGAAACTTCAGTCTTTTTCCGTAAAGAATATTTCTTAAGAAATTAATTAATTTTGTCATTAATCGCTGAATGTTTTTATTAATGAATTTATATCCATTCTATAATATGGAGACCAGAACTGACCTGCATAATCTAAGTGAGAACTCACTGATGATGTGTAGAGCTGTAGTCTAACCTCTGAACTTCTGTTGCTTACACTTCTTGATATAAAGTTCAGTAATTTGTTTGCCTTATTAATGTACACTTCGGCACTGTTGTCTTGTTTAAGATTTCAAGCCGTTTTTGCATTCTCTACGGCCAAGTTCTAGAATATTTAGTTTATAAGCATTTCGGAACTTTGCATTTATCCACAATGAGCCGCATCTGCTATTTACTGACCACATCGTGAGTTTGTCTAAATCCTGAAGCTCAGTAACATTTTCTCTCAATCAGTTATTCTACCTATCTTTGTGTCAACAAATTTGTTCAAAAGCAATGGTTATTCCCTCGTCAAGGCTATTAATATATATTATAAATAACAAGAGGCCTAAAACTGATCCCTGTGGAATGCCACTTGTTACAGTTCCACTCTGTACAGGATACTACAGGTACCTTTAACATATGAAGCGAAGGAGATTTCTGCCTTTGTAATTCCAGGTCACTATCAATACACTGTGAACCCCTTTGTGATAAGGAATTTGTCCACCTCATTCCAAAAGCTGATCCATCAGGCTATTAAAAGAATTGAAGGCATGGAGGCCTACCTGGATGATACAGTTGTGGTTTCTGGTAAGTGGGATCAAGATGTGTTCCATCTCAAAGGTCTCATAGAAAGAGATTCTGGACATTCAAGCTGTCGATCTTTGTAAGTCATCTTTTGGTCAATCTATTACAGCTTTCCTAAGGCATGAAGTAGGTAACAGAAGGTGGCAGCCAAATTTGCTAAAATGCTGGCCATTCAAAATTATCCTGAAGATTGAGACACTTATGCAGCATATGGGAATCTTTATTCAGGAAACGTTTCGCCACACAGTGGCTTCTTCAGTCCAATACAAAGAGGAAGGCGTAAGGAGAGGAGGAGAATGAGGTAATCAGTCCCTCAACCTGGAGTCGATGTGTTCAGTCCATCAATCTTGTAGAAGGGCCGTAGAAGTGGCTTATATACTGTAGAGATGTGAGGTGAAGCAGGCGGAGGCGGGGTCATAGTGGTACCATCCACTAGTCGAAGTAGGTCTTCGTCCAAAGGTTGAACAAGTGTTGAAGAATTCTTTGTTACAAAGAATTCTTCAACACTTGTTCAACCTTTGGACGAAGACCTACTTCGACTAGTGGATGGTACCACTATGACCCCGCCTCCGCCTGCTTCACCTCACATCTCTACAGTATATAAGCCACTTCTACGGCCCTTCTACAAGATTGATGGACTGAACACATCGACTCCAGGTTGAGGGACTGATTACCTCATTCTCGTCCTCTCCTTACGCCTTCCTCTTTGTATTGGACTGAAGAAGCCACTGTGTGGCGAAACGTTTCCTGAATAAAGATTCCCATATGCTGCATAAGTGTCTCAATCTTCAACTTGTCGGTTTTTCAAACCATTCATCACAAAATTATCCTGTTTCTCAGGATAAGACGTCCCCCTTCAAAGATTCTGAGGAATGATAGGGTATTTTAGAAGATTCTGCCGTAATTTTACAGATGTTGTAGCCCCCTAGCCTCTCTTACCTGTAATAAAGTTAGGTTTACCTGGCCTTCTAGTTGTCTAGAGGCCTCTGTAACAAATGTCTGATATGCGCTGCTCCCATACTGTCTCCAGATTATACAAAGCCAAGTGTTGGAGTGGCTGCAGTGTTACTTCAAGCATCTGGTGAGGGAGTCCTTCATCCAGTGGCCTACTTCTCGAGCAATTTTAAAGGCTATTGGCTGGCTTACTCCACTATAGATAAGGAAGCATTGGGCTGTGCGCCTGCAACCCTACAATATGTACATGTGGCACATCACTAGGAAGAATAACCTCACTGTGGACTCTTTCTCTTCAGAGCTTGATGTGTTACGATGTATTCTTTGTGTTCGGGAAAAATGGTTAAGCTCTTTTTTTCTTTTTCTTGTCCTTATGGTCAAAGAATTAAGTAAAAACTGGCCTTAAGGTTTCTTTTTTTTATAGTGAGGAGACACATTGCACCGGTCTGCAAGTATCTTGGACTTACGCTAGCTACATTAGCCCTACTGTCTACTGTCTCACTCTAAGGTTCGTTCTTGACATTTAAGTCCCGCTTTAGGTTGAACATTGCCTGCAGAGTTGGAAGGTTGAGAGGAAAGACCGTTCCATTAGTGTTCGTGCCATGGTGGCACAATACCCATTGAAGGATACCTAGTCCAGGCTATTAGAGCCCATTTGGGGTGGGGAGTGTGGCAAGCGAAGAGTACGTTATTTATTTGATGTCACACACCCATATAGGCATGCCCTCCCGACCAGTGAACCAGAAGTTGAGTATAGCAGGAGGGGATCACTGCCATGCTAACCGCTTGGTTCATCCCAGCTAATCACAAGAAAGTGAACCAATTCTGTGAAGTACCGACTCGCGGAGCAACACTGGCAGACCTGCCTCAGAGTCTGGTCAGGGACGGTTCTCAACACTGGCAGACCTGCCTCAGAGTCTGGTCAAGGACGGTTCTCAACACTGGCAGACCTGCCTCAGAGTCTGGTCAGGGACGGTTCTCAACACTGGCAGACCTGCCTCAGAGTCTGGTCAGGGACGGTTCTCAACACTGGCAGACCTGCCTCAGAGTCTGGTCAAGGACGGTTCTCAACACTGGCAGACCTGCCTCAGAGTCTGGTCAGGGACGGTTCTCAACACTGGCAGACCTGCCTCAGAGTCTGGTCAGGGACGGTTCTCAACACTGGCAGACCTGCCTCAGAGTCTGGTCAGGGACGGTTCTCAACACTGGCAGACCTGCCTCAGAGTCTGGTCAGGGACGGTTCTCAACACTGGCAGACCTGCCTCAGAGTCTGGTCAGGGACGGTTCTCAACACTGGCAGACCTGCCTCAGAGTCTGGTCAGGGACGGTTCTCAACACTGGCAGACCTGCCTCAGAGTCTGGTCAGGGACGGTTCTCAACACTGGCAGACCTGCCTCAGAGTCTGGTCAGGGACGGTTCTCAACAAGACTCTTACTTACTGCCTTACACTACATATTCTCTGTAAATACTGTACTTAGCTTGAGCACAGCTTTGGTGGAACAATATATATATTTAAGAGGCTATTCTCTGGTTTCTTTTGCTCGTCCCTACATTATTAGCTGGTTAATTATGAGGTTATTATGAGGTTATTATGAGGTTATTATGAGGTTATTATGAGGTTATTATGAGGACTCAGTTATGAACAGGTTCACAACATATAAGATTACACCTGTGTTCATAATAGTGAACAAAGGGTGAACTAAGAGTAAACAAAGGATAAACTAAGTGAACAAATGGTGAACTAAGATTGAATAAAGAGTAAAGTAAGACTGAACAAAGGGTGAACTAAGAGTGAACAAATACTAAAGAGTGAACAAAGGGTGAAGAGTGAACTAAAGGTGAACAAAGTGAGTTAATAAGTCAGAGTATTATGAAGTATGAACAAAGGTCAGACATTCAGTGAAACATAACAAGGAACTGGTGGGGGAAACTGGTGGGGGAAATGTTGCATGACACGCCTCCTGCACAACGAAACGTTCCCACAATAAAATGTGACATTAGTCGCACCTGACATCTAGTTAACATCATCTAGTAGACGTGAACGCTGACGTCCAGTCCACACACCAGGTACATCAATTGATCTCACCAGGTGTCATATACCTGACACAGTGTATCATATGGTGTCAGGCCACGTGGTGCCCCCTGACACACCTGTAGTGTTTCACCTACCTGGATATAACGACCAATGTTCCAGCTACCTGGATAAAAGGACCAGTGTTTCAGCTACATGTATATAAGGATAATAATAATAATAATAATAATAATAATAATAATAATAATAATAATAATAATAAAATATAATAATAATAATAATAAAATATAATAATAATAATAAAATAATAATAATAATAATAATAATAATAATAATAATAATAATAATTTTTATAACATAGTAAGTCGTTTATTATGCAGAGAATTTCCCGGAAATTAGGTCAATTTTGTCCCAGGATGCGACCCACACCAGTCCACTAATACTCAGGTACCTATTTTACTGATGGGCGAACAGGGACAATTGATGTAAGGAAACACGCCCAATGTTTTCATCCTTGCCGGGAATCGAATCCGGACCCTCAGCGTGTGACGCGAGAGCTTCTGCCACCAGGCCACTGGCAACCGTATAAGAACCTGAGGCTCCAGCTAGGTGGATATAAGGACCAGAGGCTCCAGCTAGGTGGATATAAGGACCAGAGGCTCCAGCTAGGTGGATATAAGGACCAGAGGCTCCAGCTAGGTGGATATAAGGACCAGAGGCTCCAGCTAGGTGGATATAAGGACCAGAGGCTCCAGCTAGGTGGATATAAGAACCAGAGGCTCCAGCTAGGTGGATATAAGAACCAGAGACTCCAGCTAGGTGGATATAAGAACCAGAGGCTCCAGCTAGGTGGATATAAGGACCAGAGGCTCCAGCTAGGTGGATATAAGAACCAGAGACTCCAGCTAGGTGGATATAAGAACCAGAGACTCCAGCTAGGTGGATATAAGAACCAGAGGCTCCAGCTAGGTGGATATAAGAACCAGAGGCTCCAGCTAGGTGGATATAAGAACCAGAGACTCCAGCTAGGTGGATATAAGAACCAGAGGCTCCAGCTAGGTGGATATAAGGACCAGAGGCTCCAGCTAGGTGGATATAAGAACCAGAGGCTCCAGCTAGGTGGATATAAGGACCAGAGGCTCCAGCTAGGTGGATATAAGGACCAGAGGCTCCAGCTAGGTGGATATAAGGATAAGAGGCTCCAGCTAAGTGTATATAAGGACCAGAGACTCCAGCTAGGTGGTTATAAGGACCAGAGACTCCAGCTAGGTGGATATAAGAACCAGAGACTCCAGCTAGGTGGATATAAGAACCAGAGACTCTAGCTAGGTGGATATAGGGACCAGAGGCTCCAGTTAAGTGGATATAAGGACCAGAGGCTCCAACTAAGTGGATATAAGGACCAGAGCCTCCAGGTAGGTGAATATAAGGACGAGAGACTCCAGCTATGTGGATATAAGGGCCAAAGACACCAGCTAGGTGGATATAAGGACCAGAGGCTCCAGCTAGGTAGATATAAGGACCAGAGACTCCAGCTAGGTGGATAGAATCAGAGGCTCCAGCTAAGTGGATATAAGGACCAGAGGCTCCAGCTAGGTGGACATAAGGACCAGAGACTCCAGCTAGGTGGACATAAGGACCAGAGACTCCAGCTAGGTGGACATAAGGACCAGAGACTCCAGCTAGGTGGATATAAGAACCAGAGGCTCCAGCTAGCTGGATATAAGGACCAGAGGCTCCAGCTAGGTAGATATAAGGACCAGAGGCTCCAGCTAGGTGGATATAAGGACCAGAGGCTCCAGCTAGGTGGATATAAGGACCAGAGGCTCCAGCTAGTTGGATATAAGGACAAGAGACTCCAGCTAGGTGGATATAAGTACCAGAGGCTCCAGCTAGGTGGATATAAGGACCAGAGGCTCCAGCTAGTTGGATATAAGGACCAGAGACTTCAGTTAGGTGGATATAAGGATCAGAGGCTCCAGCTAGGTGGATATAAGGACCAGAGGCTCCAGCTAGTTGGATATAAGGACCAGAGACCCCAGCTAGGTGGATATAATGACCAGAGACTCCAGCTAGGTGGATATAAGGACCACAGGCTCCAGCTAGGTGGATATAAGGACCAGAGACTCCAGCTAGGTGGATATAAGGACCAGAGACTCCAGCTAGGTAGATATAAGGACCAGAGGCTCCAGCTAGGTGGATATAAGGACCAGAGGCTCCAGCTAGGTGGATATAAGGACCAGAGGCTCCAGCTAGTTGGATATAAGGACCAGAGACTCCAGCTAGGTGGATATAATGACCAGAGACTCCAGCTAGGTGGACATAAGGACCAGAGGCTCCAGCTAGGTGGATATAAGGACCAGAGACTCCAGCTAGGTGGATATAAGGACCAAAGGCTCCAGCTAGGTGGATATAAGGACCAGAGGCTCCATCTAAGTGGATATAAGGACGAGAGGCTCCAGCTATGTGGATATAAGGACCAGAGGCTCCAGCTAGGTGGATATAAAAACCAGAGGCTCCAGCTAGGTGAATGTAAGGACCCGAGGCTCCAGCTAGGTGGATATAAAGACCAGAGGCTCCAGCTAGGTGGATATAAGGACCAGAGGCTCCAGCTAGGTGGATATAAAGACCAGAGGCTCCAGCTAGGTGGATATAAGGACCAGAGGCTCCAGCTAGGTGGATATAAAGACCAGAGACTCCAGCTAGGTGGATGTAAGGACCAGTGGCTCCAGCTAGGTGGATATAAAAACCAGAGGCTCCAGCTAGATGGATATAAGAACCAGAGGCTCCAGCTAGGTGGATATAAAGACCAGAGGCTCCAGCTAGGTGGATATAAAGACCAGAGACTCCAGCTAGGTGGATGTAAGGACCAGAGGCTCCAGCTAGGTGGATATAAGAACCAGAGGCTCCAGCTAGGTGGATATAAGAACCAGAGACTCCAGCTAGGTGGATATAAGAACCAGAGGCTCCAGCTAGGTGGATATAAGGACCAGAGGCTCCAGCTAGGTGGATATAAGAACCAAAGGCTCCAGCTAGGTGGATATAAGGACCAGAGGCTCCAGCTAGGTGGATATAAGGACCAGAGGCTCCAGCTAGGCGGATATAAGGACCAGAGGCTCCAGCTAGGTGGATATAAGGACCAGAGGCTCCAGCTAGGCGGATATAAGGACCAGAGGCTCCAGCTAGGTGGATATAAGCACCAGAGGCTCCAGCTAGGCGGATATAAGGATCAGAGGCTCCAGCTAGGTGGATATAAGGACCAGAGGCTCCAGCTAGGCGGATATAAGGACCAGAGGCTCCAGCTAGATGGATATAAGAACCAGAGGCTCCAGCTAGGCGGATATAAGGACCAGAGGCTCCAGCTAGGTGGATACAAGGACCAGAGGCTGCAGCTAGGCGGATATAAGGACCAGAGGCTCCAGCTAGGTGGATATAAGGACCTGAGGCTCCAGCTAGGTGGATATAAGGACCAGAGACTCCAGCAAGGCGGATATAAGGACCAGAGACTCCAGCTAGGCGGATATAAGGACCAGAGACTCCAGCTAGGCGGATATAAGGACCAGAGACTCCAGCTAGGCGGATATAAGGACCAGAGACTCCAGCTAGGCGGATATAAGGACCAGAGACTCCAGTTAGGCGGATATAAGGACCAGAGACTCCAGCTAGGCGGATATAAGGACCAGAGACTCCAGCAAGGCGGATATAAGGACCAGAGACTCCAGCTAGGCGGACATAAGGACCAGAGACTCCAGCTAGGCGGATATAAGGACCAGAGACTCCAGCTAGGCGGATATAAGGACCAGAGACTCCAGTTAGGCGGATATAAGGACCAGAGACTCCAGCTAGGCGGATATAAGGACCAGAGACTCCAGCTAGGCGGATATAAGGACCAGAGGCTCCAGCTAGGTGGATATAAGGACCAGAGACTCCAGCTAGGTCGATATAAGGACCAGAGACTCCAACTAGGTGGATATAAGGACCAGAGACTCCAGCTAGGCGGATATAAGGACCAGAGGCTCCAGCTAGGCGGATATAAGGACCAGAGACTCCAGCTAGGCGGATATAAGGACCAGAGACTCCAGCTAGGCGGATATAAGGACCAGAGACTCCAGCTAGGCGGATATAAGGACCAGAGACTCCAGCAAGGCGGATATAAGGACCAGAGACTCCAGCTAGGCGGATATAAGGACCAGAGACTCCAGCTAGGCGGACATAAGGACCAGAGACTCCAGCTAGGCGGATATAAGGACCAGAGACTCCAGCTAGGCGGATATAAGGACCAGAGACTCCAGTTAGACGGATATAAGGACCAGAGACTCCAGCTAGGCGGATATAAGGACCAGAGACTCCAGCTAGGCGGATATAAGGACCAGAGGCTCCAGCTAGGTCGATATAAGGACCAGAGACTCCAGCTAGGCGGATATAAGGACCAGAGACTCCAGCTAGGTGGATATAAGGACCAGAGACTCCAGCTAGGCGGATATAAGGACCAGAGGCTCCAGCTAGGCGGATATAAGGACCAGAGGCTCCAGCTAGGTGGATATAAGGACCAGAGGCTCCAGCTAGGCGGATATAAGGACCAGAGGCTCCAGCTAGGCGGATACAAGGACCAGAGGCTCCAGCTAGGCGGATATAAGGACCAGAGGCTCCAGCTGCTGGTCTTCACTTTGTCAACTTTAACGTAACTGATACATTCAACCAAAGTTCAAAATTTACCTTTGATCTTAGTCTTGACACACGAGGCCACGAGATCAGGCAGGAGGCCACGCAGGAGGCCACGAGGCCAAGCAGACCATGAGGCAAGGCAGGAGGCCACGAGGCCAGGCAAGAGGCCAGGCAGGAGGCGACGAGGCCAGGCAGGAGGCCACGAGGCAAGCCACGAGGCCAGGCAGGATGCCATGAGGTCACGAAGCCAGTGAGCTAGGCAGGCCAGGAGGCCATGAGATCACGAAGCCAGGAGGCCAGGCAGTAGGCCATGAGGTCACGAAGGCACGAGGCCAGGCAGGAGGCCGAGGTCACGAAGCCACGAGGCCAGGCAGGCCAGGAGAACAGGCAGGTCAGGAGGCCAAGAGGTAACGATGCCACGAGGCCAGGCAGGCTAGGAGACTAGGCAAGTCAGGAGGCCAAGAGGTAAGGCAGGCCACGGAGGCCAGAAGGCTACGAGGCCAGGCAGGAAGCCATGAGGCCAGGCAAGAGGCCATGAAGCCAGGCAAGAGGCCACGAGGCCAGGCAGGAGGCTATGAGGCCAGGTAGGAGGCCACGAGGTTACAGAGGCCACGACATAGGTCATACAAATCTATTTCCGCCACGCCCATACACCAGTCAGGGGCACACAAATGTTATAGACGGTGATAGTAGTGTTATAGATGTTGGCAGTAGTGTTATAGATGGTGGTAGTAGTGTTGTAGATGGTGGTAGTAGTGATATAGATGGTGGTAGTAGTGTTATAGATGGTGGTAGTAGTGTTACAGAGGTGGTAGTAGTGATATAGGTGGTGGTGGTAGTAGTGTTATAGACGGTGGTAGTAGTGTTACAGAGGTGGTAGTAGTGATATAGACGGTGGTACTAGTGTTATAGATGGTGGTAGTAGTGTTACAGAGGTGGTAGTAGTGATATAGGTGGTGGTAGTAGTGTTATAGATGGTGGTAATAGTGTTATAGATGGTGGTAGTAGTGTTATAGACGGTGATAGTAGTGTTATAGATGGTGGTAATAGTGTTATAGATGGTGGTAGTAGTGTTACAGATGGTGGTAGTTCTATAGATGGTGACAGTAGTTATAGAGGGTGATAGTAGTGTTATAGATGGTGGTAGTAGTGTTATAGATGGTGGTAGTAGTGTTATAGATGGTGGTAGTAGTGTTATAGATGGTGGTAGTAGTGTTATAGATGGTGGTAGTAGTGATATAGATGGTGGTAGTAGTGTTATAGATGGTGGTAGTAGTGTTATAGATGTGGTAGTAGTGTTATAGATGGTGGTAGTAGTGTTATAGATGGAGGTAGTAGTGTTATAGATGGTGGTAGTAGTGTTATAGATGGTGGTAGTAGTGTTATAGATGGTGGTAGTAGTGTTATAGATGGTGGCAGTAGTGTTACAGACGGTGGTAGTTCTATAGATGGTGACAGTAGTGTTATAGATTGTGATACTAGTGTTATAGATGGTGGTAGTGGTCTTATAGACGGTGGTAGTAGTGTTATAGACGGTGATAGTAGTGTTATAGATGGTGGTAATAGTGTTATAGAAAGTGGTAGTAGTGTTATAGATGGTGGTAATAGTGTTATAGATGGTGGTAGTAGTGTTATAGAGGGTGATAGTAGCGTTATAGATGGTGGTAGTGGTCTTATAAACGGTGGTCGTAGTGTTATAGACGGTGATACTAGTGTTATAGACGGTGGTAGTAGTGTTATAGATGGTGGTAGTAGTGTTATAGATGGTGATAGTAGTGTTATAGATGGTGGTAGTAGTGTTATAGATGATGGTAGTAGTGTTATAGACGGTGGTAGTAGTGTTATAGATGGTGGTAGTAGTGTTATAGATGGTGGTAGTAGTGTTATAGATGGTGGTAGTAGTGTTATAGATGGTGGTAGTAGTGTTATAGACGGTGGTAGTAGTGTTAGAGATGGTGGTAGTAGTGTTATAGATGGTGGCAGTAGTGTTATAAATGGTGGTAGCAGTTATAGATAGTGGTAGTAGTGTTATAGATGGTGGTAGTAGTGTTAGAGATGGTGGTAGTAGTGTTAGAGATGGTGGTAGTAGTGTTAGAGATGGTGGTAGTAGTGTTAGAGATGGTGGTAGTAGTGTTATAGATGGTGGCAGTAGTGTTATAAATGGTGGTAGCAGTTATAGATAGTGGTAGTAGTGTTATAGATGGTGTTAGTAGTTATAGATGGTGGTAGTAGTGTTACAGATGGTGGTAGTAGTTATAGATGGTATTAGTAGTGTTATAGATGGTAGTAGTAGTGTTATAGATGGTAGTAGTGTTATAGATGGTGTTAGTAGTGTTATAGATGGTGTTAGTAGTTATAGATGGTGGTAGTAGTGTTATAGATGGTGGTAGTAGTGTTATAGATGGTGTTAGTAGTTATAGATGGTGGTAGCAGTGTTATGGATGGTGGTAATAGTGTTATAGATGGTGGTAGTGTTATAAATGGTGGTAGTAGTGTTATAGATGATGGTAGTAGTGTTATGGATGGTGGTAGTAGTGTTATAGATGGTGGTAGTAGTGTTATAGATGGTGGTAGTAGTGTTATAGATGGTGATAGTAGTGTTATAGATGGTGGTAGTAGTGTTATAGATGGTGGTAGTAGTGTTATAGACGGTGGTAGTAGTGTTATAGACGGTGGTAGTAGTGTTATAGATGGTGGTAGTAGTGTTATAGATGGTGGTAGTACTGTTAGAGATGGTGGTAGTAGTGTTAGAGATGGTGGTAGTAGTGTTAGAGATGGTGGTAGTAGTGTTATAGATGGTGGTAGTAGAGTTATAGATGATAGTAGTGTTATAGATGGTGGTAGTAGTGCTATAGATGGTGTTAGTAGTTATAGATGGTGGTAGTAGTGTTACAGATGGTGGTAGTAGTTATAGATGGTATTAGTAGTGTTATAGATGATGGTAGTAGTGTTATAGATGGTGGTAGTAGTGTTATAGATGGTGGTAGTAGTGTTATAGATGGTGGTAGTAGTGTTATAGATGGTGTAGTAGTGTTATAGATGGTGTTAGTAGTTATAGATGGTGGTAGTAGTGTTATAGATGGTGTTAGTAGTTATAGATGGTGGTAGTAGTGTTATGGATGGTGGTAATAGTGTTATAGATGGTGGTAGTGTTATAAATGGTGGTAGTAGTGTTATAGATGATGGTAGTAGTGTTATGGATGGTGGTAGTAGTGTTATGGATGGTGGTAGTAGTCTCATAGATGATGGTAGTAGTGTTATGGATTGTGGTAGTAGTGTTATAGATGGTGGTAGTGTTATAGACGGTGAGTGTAGTGTTATAGATGATGGTAGTAGTGTTATAGAGAGTGGTAGTGTTATAGATGGTGGTCGTAGTGTTATAGATGATGGTAGTAGTGTTATAGATAGTGGTAGTAGTGTTATAGATGGTGATAGTAGTGTTATAGATGGTGGTAGTAGTCTTATAGATGGTGGTAGTAGTGTTATAGACGGTGGTAGTAGTGTTATAGATGATGGTAGTAGTGTTATAGAGAGTGGTAGTGTTATAGATGGTGGTCGTAGTGTTATAGATGATGGTAGTAGTGTTATAGATGGTGGTCGTAGTGTTATAGATGATGGTAGTAGTGTTATAGATAGTGGTAGTAGTGTTATAGATGATGGTAGTAGTGTTATAGAGAGTGGTAGTGTTATAGATGGTGGTCGTAGTGTTATAGATGATGGTAGTAGTGTTATAGATGGTGGTCGTAGTGTTATAGATAATGGTAGTAGTGTTATAGACGGTGATTGTAGTGTTATAGATGGTGGTAGTTCTACAGATGGTAGTAGTAGTGGTGTTATAGATGGTGGTAGTGAAGAAGACCCACCACAATCCTGGGTACTTAATTACTGCCCCAAGGTACCTATGTAACACCAGGCGTTACCTAGGTAATACTAAAAGTTACTTATGTAATACTAGAAGCTACCTATGCAGCACTAAAAGTTACCTAGGTAACATTGGAAGATACCTAAGTAAAACTAGACGTTACCTAGGTAAAACTAGACGTTACCTAGGTAACACTAGAAGTTACTTAGATAACGCTAGATGTTACCTAGGTAATACTAGAAGTTGCCTAGGTAATACTAGAAGTTACCTAAGTAATACTAGAAGATACCTAGGTAATACTAGAAGGTAACCAGGTAATACTAGAAGGTAACTAGGTAATACTAGATGTTACCTAAGTAATACTAGAAGGTACCTAGGTAATACTAGAAGGTAACCAGGTAATACTAGAAGGTAACTAGGTAATACTAGAAGGTAACCAGGTAATACTAGAAGGTAACCATGTAATACTAGAAGGTAACTAGGTAATACTAGATGTTACCTAAGTAATACTAGAAGGTACCTAGGTAATACTAGAAGGTAACCAGGTAATACTAGAAGGTAACTAGGTAATACTAGAAGGTACCTAGGTAATACTAGAAGGTAACCAGGTAATACTAGAAGGTAACTAGGTAATACTAGATGTTACCTAAGTAATACTAGAAGGTACCTAGGTAATACTAGAAGGTAACCAGGTAATACTAGAAGGTAACTAGGTAATACTAGAAGGTAACTAGGTAATACTAGAAGATACCTAGGTAATACTAGAAGGTAACCAGGTAATACTAGAAGGTACCTAGGTAATACTAGATGTTACCTAAGTAATACTAGAAGGTACCTAGGTAATACTAGAAGGTAACCAGGTAATACTAGAAGGTAACTAGGTAATACTAGAAGGTAACCAGGTAATACTAGAAGGTAACCATGTAATACTAGAAGGTAACTAGGTAATACTAGATGTTACCTAAGTAATACTAGAAGGTACCTAGGTAATACTAGAAGGTAACCAGGTAATACTAGAAGGTAACTAGGTAATACTAGAAGGTACCTAGGTAATACTAGAAGGTAACCAGGTAATACTAGAAGGTAACTAGGTAATACTAGATGTTACCTAAGTAATACTAGAAGGTACCTAGGTAATACTAGAAGGTAACCAGGTAATACTAGAACGTAACTAGGTAATACTAGAAGGTAACTAGGTAATACTAGAAGGTACCTAAGTAATGTTAGACGGTAACTAGGTAATACTAGAAGGTAACTAGGTAATACTAGAAGGTACCTAGGTAATACTAGAAGGTAACTAGGTAATACTAGAAGGTAACTAGGTAATACTAGAAGGTACCTAGGTAATGCTAGACGGTAACTAGGTAAAGGTAGGTTTCAAGGTAACACTAGAAAGCACCTACGTCCTACAACATCAGGAGTGACGGCGTAGTTACCAGGTAGATAGGTATATAAAGTAGACAGCATAATTGGTAAGTAGGTAAGATGAAAAGTAGATAATTAGGCAGGTAGATAAGTAGACAGGTTCACAGATAACTAGACAGGTTCAGATAAGTAGACAGGTGCACAGGCAAGTAGACAAGTTCACAGGTAAGTAGACAAGTTCACAGGTAAGTAGACAGGTTCACAGGTAAGTAGACAGGTTCACAGGTAAGTAGACAGGTTCACAGATAACTAGACAGGTTCAGATAAGTAGACAGGTGCACAGGCAAGTAGACAAGTTCACAGGTAATTAGACAGGTTCACAGGTAAGTAGACAGGTTCACAGGTAAGTAGACAGGTTCACAGATAACTAGACAGGTTCAGATTAGTAGACAGGTGCACAGGCAAGTAGACAAGTTCACAGGTAAGTAGACAAGTTCACAGGTAAGTAGACAGGTTCACAGGTAAGTAGACAGGTTCACAGGTAAGTAGACAGGTTCACAGGTAAGTAGACAGGTTCACAGGTAAGTAGACAGGTTTACAGATAACTAGACAGGTTCAGATAAGTAGACAGGTGCACAGGCAAGTAGACAAGTTCACAGGTAAGTAGACAAGTTCACAGGTAAGTAGACAGGTTCACAGGTAAGTAGACAGGTTCACAGGTAAGTAGACAGGTTCACAGATAACTAGACAGGTTCAGATAAGTAGACAGGTGCACAGGCAAGTAGACAAGTTCACAGGTAAGTAGACAGGTTCACAGGTAAGTAGACAGGTTCACAGGTAAGTAGACAGGTTCACAGGTAAGTAGACAGGTTCACAGGTAAGTAGACAGGTTCACAGGTAAGTAGACAGGTTCACAGGTAAGTAGACAGGTTCACAGGTAAGTAGACAGGGTCACAGGTAAGTAGACAGGTTCACAGGTAAGTAGACAGGTTCACAGGTAAGTAGACAGGTTCACAGGTAAGTAGACAGGTTCACAGGTAAGTAGACAGGGTCACAGGTAAGTAGACAGGTTCACAGGTAAGTAGACAGGTTCACAGGTAAGTAGACAGGTTCACAGGTAAGTAGACAGGTTCTCAGGTAAGTAGACAGGGTCACAGGTAAGTAGACAGGGTCACAGGTAAGTAGACAGGTTCACAGGTAAGTAGACAGGTTCACAGGTAAGTAGACAGGTTCACAGGTAAGTAGACAGGTTCACAGGTAAGTAGACAGGCTCACAGGTAAGCAGACAGGGTCACAGGTAAGTAGACAGGTTCACAGGTAAGTAGACAGGTTCACAGGTAAGTAGACAGGTTCACAGGTAAGTAGACAGGTTCACAGGTAAGTAGACAGGGTCACAGGTAAGTAGACAGGTTCACAGGTAAGTAGACAGGTTCACAGGTAAGTAGACAGGCTCACAGGAAAGTAGACAGGTTCACAGGTAAGTAGACAGGTTCACAGGTAAGTAGACAGGCTCACAGGAAAGTAGACAGGTTCACAGGTAAGTAGACAGGTTCACAGGTAAGTAGACAGGTTCACAGGTAAGTAGACAGGTTCACAGGTAAGTAGACAGGCTCACAGGAAAGTAGACAGGCTCACAGGAAAGTAGACAGGTTCACAGGTAAGTAGACAGGTTCACAGGTAAGTAGACAGGCTCACAGGAAAGTAGACAGGTTCACAGGAAAGTAGACAGGTTCACAGGTAAGTAGACAGGCTCACAGGTAAGTAGACAGCCTCACAGGAAAGTAGACAGGTTCACAGGTAAGTAGACAGCCTCACAGGAAAGTAGACAGGTTCACAGGTAAGTAGACAGGTTCACAGGTAAGTAGACAGGTTCACAGGTAAGTAGACAGGTTCACAGGTAAGTAGACAGGTTCACAGGTAAGTAGACAGGTTCACAGGTAAGTAGACAGGTTCACAGGTAAGTAGACAGCCTCACAGGAAAGTAGACAGGTTCACAGGTAAGTAGACAGGCTCACAGGTAAGTAGACAGGCTCACAGGAAAGTAGACAGGTTCACAGGTAAGTAGACAGCCTCACAGGAAAGTAGACAGGTTCACAGGTAAGTAGACAGGTTCACAGGTAAGTAGACAGGCTCACAGGAAAGTAGACAGGTTCACAGGTAAGTAGACAGGTTCACAGGTAAGTAGACAGGCTCACAGGAAAGTAGACAGGTTCACAGGTAAGTAGACAGGTTCACAGGTAAGTAGACAGGTTCACAGGTAAGTAGACAGCCTCACAGGAAAGTAGACAGGTTCACAGGTAAGTAGACAGGTTCACAGGTAAGTAGACAGGCTCACAGGTAAGTAGACAGGCTCACAGGAAAGTAGACAGGTTCACAGGAAAGTAGACAGGTTCACAGGTAAGTAGACAGCCTCACAGGAAAGTAGACAGGTTCACAGGTAAGTAGACAGGCTCACAGGTAAGTAGACAGGCTCACAGGTAAGTAGACAGGCTCACAGGTAAGTAGACAGGGTCACAGGTAAGTAGACAGGTTCACAGGTAAGTAGACAGGCTCACAGGTAAGTAGACAGGCTCACAGGTAAGTAGACAGGCTCACAGGTAAGTAGACAGGCTCACAGGTAAGTAGACAGCCTCACAGGAAAGTAGACAGGTTCACAGGTAAGTAGACAGGCTCACAGGTAAGTAGACAGGCTCACAGGTAAGTAGACAGCCTCACAGGAAAGTAGACAGGTTCACAGTTAAGTAGACAGGCTCACAGGTAAGTAGACAGGCTCACAGGAAAGTAGGCAGGCTCACCGGTAAGTAGACAGGTTCACAGGTAAGTAGACAGGTTCACAGGTAAGTAGACAGGTTCACAGGTAAGTAGACAGGTTCACAGGTAAGTAGACAGGTTCACAGGTAAGTAGACAGGTTCACAGGTAAGTAGACAGGTTCACAGGTAAGTAGACAGGTTCACAGGTAAGTAGACAGGGTCACAGGTAAGCAGTCAGGTTCACAGGTAAGTAGACAGGTTCACAGGTAAGCAGTCAGGTTCACAGCTAAGTAGACAGGTTCACAGGTAAGTAGACAGGATCACAGGTAAGTAGACAGGTTCACAGGTAAGTAGACAGGCTCACAGGTAAGCAGTCAGGTTCACAGGTAAGTAGACAGGTTCACAGGTAAGTAGACAGGTTCACAGGTAAGTAGACAAGTTCACAGGTAAGTAGACAGGCTCACAGGTAAGCAGTCAGGTTCACAGGTAAGTAGACAGGTTCACAGGTAAGTAGACAGGTTCACAGGTAAGTAGACAGGTTCACAGGTAAGTAGACAGGCTCACAGGAAAGCAGACAGATTCACAGGTAAGTAAACAGGCTCATAGGTAAGTAGACAGGGTCACAGGTAAGTAGACAGGGTCACAGGTAAGCAGTCAGGTTCACAGGTAAGTAGACAGGTTCATAGGTAAGCAGTCAGGTTCACAGGTAAGTAGACAGGTTCACAGGTAAGTAGACAGGGTCACAGGTAAGTAGACAGGTTCACAGGTAAGTAGACAGGCTCACAGGTAAGCAGTCAGGTTCACAGGTAAGTAGACAGGTTCACAGGTAAGTAGACAGGGTCACAGGTAAGTAGACAGGTTCACAGGTAAGTAGACAGGGTCACAGGTAAGTAGACAGGTTCACAGGTAAGCAGTCAGGCTCACAGGAAAGCAGACAGATTCACAGGTAAGTAGACAGGGTCACAGGTAAGTAGACAGGTTCACAGGTAAGTAGACAGGTTCACAGGTAAGTAGACAGGTTCACAGGTAAGTAGACAGGTTCACAGGTAAGTAGACAGGTTCACAGGTAAGCAGACAGGGTCACAGGTAAGTAGACAGGTTCACAGGTAAGTAGACAGGTTCACAGGTAAGTAGACAGGTTCACAGGTAAGTAGACAGGTTCACAGGTAAGCAGACAGGGTCACAGGTAAGTAGACAGGTTCACAGGTAAGTAGACAGGTTCACAGGTAAGTAGACAGGTTCACAGGTAAGTAGACAGGTTCACAGGTAAGTAGACAGGGTCACAGGTAAGTAGACAGGTTCACAGGTAAGTAGACAGGTTCACAGGTAAGTAGACAGGCTCACAGGAAAGTAGACAGGTTCACAGGTAAGTAGACAGGTTCACAGGTAAGTAGACAGGCTCACAGGAAAGTAGACAGGTTCACAGGTAAGTAGACAGGTTCACAGGTAAGTAGACAGGTTCACAGGTAAGTAGACAGGTTCACAGGTAAGTAGACAGGCTCACAGGAAAGTAGACAGGCTCACAGGAAAGTAGACAGGTTCACAGGTAAGTAGACAGGTTCACAGGTAAGTAGACAGGCTCACAGGAAAGTAGACAGGTTCACAGGAAAGTAGACAGGTTCACAGGTAAGTAGACAGGCTCACAGGTAAGTAGACAGCCTCACAGGAAAGTAGACAGGTTCACAGGTAAGTAGACAGCCTCACAGGAAAGTAGACAGGTTCACAGGTAAGTAGACAGGTTCACAGGTAAGTAGACAGGTTCACAGGTAAGTAGACAGGTTCACAGGTAAGTAGACAGGTTCACAGGTAAGTAGACAGCCTCACAGGAAAGTAGACAGGTTCACAGGTAAGTAGACAGGCTCACAGGTAAGTAGACAGGCTCACAGGAAAGTAGACAGGTTCACAGGTAAGTAGACAGCCTCACAGGAAAGTAGACAGGTTCACAGGTAAGTAGACAGGTTCACAGGTAAGTAGACAGGCTCACAGGAAAGTAGACAGGTTCACAGGTAAGTAGACAGGTTCACAGGTAAGTAGACAGGCTCACAGGAAAGTAGACAGGTTCACAGGTAAGTAGACAGGTTCACAGGTAAGTAGACAGGTTCACAGGTAAGTAGACAGCCTCACAGGAAAGTAGACAGGTTCACAGGTAAGTAGACAGGTTCACAGGTAAGTAGACAGGCTCACAGGAAAGTAGACAGGTTCACAGGTAAGTAGACAGGTTCACAGGTAAGTAGACAGGCTCACAGGAAAGTAGACAGGTTCACAGGTAAGTAGACAGGTTCACAGGTAAGTAGACAGGTTCACAGGTAAGTAGACAGCCTCACAGGAAAGTAGACAGGTTCACAGGTAAGTAGACAGGTTCACAGGTAAGTAGACAGGCTCACAGGTAAGTAGACAGGCTCACAGGAAAGTAGACAGGTTCACAGGTAAGTAGACAGGTTCACAGGTAAGTAGACAGCCTCACAGGAAAGTAGACAGGTTCACAGGTAAGTAGACAGGCTCACAGGTAAGTAGACAGGCTCACAGGTAAGTAGACAGGCTCACAGGTAAGTAGACAGGGTCACAGGTAAGTAGACAGGTTCACAGGTAAGTAGACAGGCTCACAGGTAAGTAGACAGGCTCACAGGTAAGTAGACAGGCTCACAGGTAAGTAGACAGGCTCACATGTAAGTAGACAGCCTCACAGGAAAGTAGACAGGTTCACAGGTAAGTAGACAGGCTCACAGGTAAGTAGACAGGCTCACAGGTAAGTAGACAGCCTCACAGGAAAGTAGACAGGTTCACAGTTAAGTAGACAGGCTCACAGGTAAGTAGACAGGCTCACAGGAAAGTAGGCAGGCTCACCGGTAAGTAGACAGGTTCACAGGTAAGTAGACAGGTTCACAGGTAAGTAGACAGGTTCACAGGTAAGTAGACAGGTTCACAGGTAAGTAGACAGGTTCACAGGTAAGTAGACAGGTTCACAGGTAAGTAGACAGGTTCACAGGTAAGTAGACAGGTTCACAGGTAAGTAGACAGGTTCACAGGTAAGTAGACAGGGTCACAGGTAAGCAGTCAGGTTCACAGGTAAGTAGACAGGTTCACAGGTAAGCAGTCAGGTTCACAGGTAAGTAGACAGGTTCACAGGTAAGTAGACAGGATCACAGGTAAGTAGACAGGTTCACAGGTAAGTAGACAGGCTCACAGGTAAGCAGTCAGGTTCACAGGTAAGTAGACAGGTTCACAGGTAAGTAGACAGGTTCACAGGTAAGTAGACAGGTTCACAGGTAAGTAGACAGGCTCACAGGTAAGCAGTCAGGTTCACAGGTAAGTAGACAGGTTCACAGGTAAGTAGACAGGTTCACAGGTAAGTAGACAGGTTCACAGGTAAGTAGACAGGTTCACAGGTAAGTAGACAGGCTCACAGGAAAGCAGACAGATTCACAGGTAAGTAAACAGGCTCATAGGTAAGTAGACAGGGTCACAGGTAAGTAGACAGGGTCACAGGTAAGCAGTCAGGTTCACAGGTAAGTAGACAGGTTCACAGGTAAGCAGTCAGGTTCACAGGTAAGTAGACAGGTTCACAGGTAAGTAGACAGGGTCACAGGTAAGTAGACAGGTTCACAGGTAAGTAGACAGGCTCACAGGTAAGCAGTCAGGTTCACAGGTAAGTAGACAGGTTCACAGGTAAGTAGACAGGGTCACAGGTAAGTAGACAGGTTCACAGGTAAATAGACAGGGTCACAGGTAAGTAGACAGGTTCACAGGTAAGCAGTCAGGCTCACAGGAAAGCAGACAGATTCACAGGTAAGTAGACAGGGTCACAGGTAAGTAGACAGGTTCACAGGTAAGCAGTCAGGTTCACAGGTAAGTAGACAGGTTCACAGGTAAGCAGCCAGGTTCACAGGTAAGTAGACAGGTTCACAGGTAAGCAGTCAGGTTCACAGGTAAGTAGACAGGTTCACAGGTAAGTAGACAGGTTCACAGGTAAGTAGACAGGGTCACAGGTAAGTAGACAGGTTCACAGGTAAGCAGTCAGGCTCACAGGAAAGCAGACAGATTCACAGGTAAGTAGACAGGGTCACAGGTAAGCAGTCAGGTTCACAGGTAAGTAGACAGGTTCACAGGTAAGTAGACAGGGTCACAGGTAAGTAGACAGGGTCACAGGTAAGTTGACAGGTTCACAGGTAAGTAGACAGGGTCACAGGTAAGTAGACAGGTTCACAGGTAAGTAGACAGGTTCACAGGTAAGTAGACAGGGTCACAGGTAAGTAGACAGGGTCACAGGTAAGTAGACAGGTTCACAGGTAAGCAGTCAGGCTCACAGGAAAGCAGACAGATTCACAGGTAAGTAGACAGGGTCACAGGTAAGTAGACAGGGTCACAGGTAAGTAGACAGGCTCACAGGTAAGTAGACAGGCTCACAGGTAAGTAGACAGGTTCACAGGTAAGTAGACAGGTTCACAGGTAAGTAGACAGGTTCACAGGTAAGTAGACAGGGTCACAGGTAAGTAGACAGGGTCACAGGTAAGTAGACAGGCTCACAGGTAAGTAGACAGGCTCATAGGAAAGTAGGCAGGCTCACAGGTAAGTAGACAGGTTCACAGGTAAGTAGACAGGGTCACAGGTAAGTAGACAGGTTCACAGGTAAGTAGACAGGTTCACAGGTAAGTAGACAGGTTCACAGGTAAGTAGACAGGTTCACAGGTAAGTAGACAGGCTCACAGGTAAGTAGACAGGTTCACAGGTAAGTAGACAGGGTCACAGGTAAATAGATAGATGAAGAAAGCATGCTAATAAGAATATATAACAAATAAATATATTTATGGTAGATAAACTGATAATGTAGGTAGACTGGTAGATATTTATTTAATTAGGAAGACATACAGGTAGATAGTTGAGTGTCGAAGATAAGCAGGTAGATAGTGTATTATGTATGAAGGTAGATAGTTTGATAGATATGTGGGTAGTTTGGTAGATATGCAGGTAGATAGTTTGGTAGATATGCAGGTAGATAGCTTGGTAGATATGTAGGTAGATAGTTTGGTAGATATGTAGGTAGATAGTTTGGTAGATATGTTGGTAGTTTGGCAGATATGTGGGCAGATAGTTTGGTAGATATGTGGGTAGTTTGGTAGATATGGGTAGATAGTTTGGTAGATATGTGGGTAGTTTGGTAGATATGGGTAGATAGTTTGGTAGACATGGGTAGATAGTTTGGTAGATATGTGGGTAGTGTGGTAGATATGGGTAGATAGTTTGGTAGATATGTGGGTAATTTGGTAGATATGGGTAGATAGTTTGGTAGATATGTGGGTAATTTGGTAGATATGGGTAGATAGTTTGGTAGATATGTGGGTAGTTTGGTAGATATGGGTAGACAGTTTGGTAGACATGGGTAGATAGTTTGGTAGATATGTGGGTAGTTTGGTAGATATGGGTAGATAGTTTGGTAGACATGGGTAGATAGTTTGGTAGATATGTGGGTAGTTTGGTAGATATGGGTAGATAGTTTGGTAGATATGTGGGTAATTTGGTAGATATGGGTAGATAGTTTGGTAGATATGTGGGTAGTTTGGTAGATATGGGTAGACAGTTTGGTAGATATGTGGATAGATACTTTAGTAGATAAGTGGGTAGAGTGTCTGGTGGATAAGACAATCAAATCGATCAATCAGGCAGAGCTTGTATAATACACGTCACTTAGAGCAGAGTATGACAGAGCTTTTAAAGCTTTACTTTGAGCTCTACTTCAGTGGTGAAGGCAGGAAGACTGGATGTAGAGTGTAGAGACAATAGAGCAGAATTAGAGCACCAAGACGGTGTATAACTGCTCTATTTATTACTACTACATAAAAGTTAAACTGCAACTTTCTCCTGAGTTGAACAATCAAACTTGAACAAAAGTTCTGCTGAACTTTAAAGTTCACATTGAACCATCATTATACCAGAAGTACTAGTGAACCACCATTATGATACCAGAGTTACTAGTGAACCATCATTATGATACCAGAGTTACTAGTGAACCATCATTATGATACCAGAGTTACTAGTGAACCACCATTATGATACCAGAGTTACTAGTGAACCATCATTATGATACCAGAGTTACTAGTGAACCATCATTATGATACCAGAGTTACTAGTGAACCACCATTATGATACCAGAGTTACTAGTGAACCATCATTATGATACCAGAGTTACTAGTGAACCATCATTATGATACCAGAGTTACTAGTGAACCATCATTATACCAGAGTTACTAGTGAACCATCATTATGATACCAGAGTTACTAGTGAACCATCATTATGATACCAGAGTTACTAGTGAACGATCATTATACCAGAGTTACTAGTGAACCACCATTATGATACCAGAGTTACTAGTGAACCATCATTATGATACCAGAGTTACTAGTGAACCATCATTATGATACCAGAGTTACTAGTGAACCACCATTATGATACCAGAGTTACTAGTGAACCATCATTATGATACCAGAGTTACTAGTGAACCATCATTATGATACCAGAGTTACTAGTGAACGATCATTATACCAGAGTTACTAGTGAACGATCATTATGATACCAGAGTTACTAGTGAACGATCATTATACCAGAGTTACTAGTGAACGATCATTATGATACCAGAGTTACTAGTGAACCATCATTATGATACCAGAGTTACTAGTGAACGATCATTATACCAGAGTTACTAGTGAACCACCATTATGATACCAGAGGTACTAGTGAACCACCATTATGATACCAGAGTTACTAGTGAACCATCATTATGATACCAGAGTTACTAGTGAACCATCATTATGATACCAGAGTTACTAGTGAACCATCATTATGATACCAGAGTTACTAGTGAACCACCATTATGATACCAGAGTTACTAGTGAACCACCATTATGATACCAGAGTTACTAGTGAACCATCATTATGATACCAGAGTTACTAGTGAACCATCATTATGATACCAGAGTTACTAGTGAACCATCATTATGATACCAGAGTTACTAGTGAACCACCATTATGATACCAGAGTTACTAGTGAACCATCATTATGATACCAGAGTTACTAGTGAACCACCATTATGATACCAGAGTTACTAGTGAACCACCATTATGATATCAGAGTTACTAGTGAACCATCATTATGATACCAGAGTTACTAGTGAACCATCATTATGATACCAGAGTTACTAGTGAACGATCATTATACCAGAGTTACTAGTGAACCACCATTATGATACCAGAGGTACTAGTGAACCACCATTATGATACCAGAGTTACTAGTGAACCATCATTATGATACCAGAGTTACTAGTGAACCATCATTATGATACCAGAGTTACTAGTGAACCATCATTATGATACCAGAGTTACTAGTGAACCACCATTATGATACCAGAGTTACTAGTGAACCACCATTATGATACCAGAGTTACTAGTGAACCATCATTATGATACCAGAGTTACTAGTGAACCATCATTATGATACCAGAGTTACTAGTGAACCATCATTATGATACCAGAGTTACTAGTGAACCACCATTATGATACCAGAGTTACTAGTGAACCATCATTATGATACCAGAGTTACTAGTGAACCACCATTATGATACCAGAGTTACTAGTGAACCACCATTATGATATCAGAGTTACTAGTGAACCATCATTATGATACCAGAGTTACTAGTGAACCATCATTATGATACCAGAGTTACTAGTGAACGATCATTATACCAGAGTTACTAGTGAACCACCATTATGATACCAGAGGTACTAGTGAACCACCATTATGATACCAGAGTTACTAGTGAACCACCATTATGATACCAGAGTTACTAGTGAACCATCATTATGATACCAGAGTTACTAGTGAACCACCATTATGATACCAGAGTTACTAGTGAACCATCATTATGATACCAGAGTTACTAGTGAACCACCATTATGATACCAGAGTTACTAGTGAACCACCATTATGATACCAGAGTTACTAGTGAACCATCATTATGATACCAGAGTTACTAGTGAACCATCATTATGATACCAGAGTTACTAGTGAACCATCATTATGATACCAGAGTTACTAGTGAACGATCATTATACCAGAGTTACTAGTGAACCACCATTATGATACCAGAGGTACTAGTGAACCACCATTATGATACCAGAGTTACTAGTGAACCATCATTATGATACCAGAGTTACTAGTGAACCATCATTATGATACCAGAGTTACTAGTGAACCATCATTATGATACCAGAGTTACTAGTGAACCATCATTATGATACCAGAGTTACTAGTGAACGATCATTATACCAGAGTTACTAGTGAACCACCATTATGATACCAGAGTTACTAGTGAACCACCATTATGATACCAGAGTTACTAGTGAACCACCATTATGATACCAGAGTTACTAGTGAACCACCATTATGATACCAGAGTTACTAGTGAACCATCATTATGATACCAGAGTTACTAGTGAACCATCATTATGATACCAGAGTTACTAGTGAACCATCATTATATTACAGTTACTAGTGAACCATTATATTACAGTTACTAGTGAACGATCATTATACCAGAGTTACTAGTGAACGATCATTATACCAGAGTTACTAGTGAACGATCATTATACCAGAGTTACTAGTGAACGATCATTATACCAGAGGTACTAGTGAACCACCATTATGATATTACAGTTACTAGTGAACCATCATTATGATACCAGAGTTACTAGAGAACGATCATTATACCAGAGTTACTAGTGAACCATCATTATGATACCAGAGTTACTAGAGAACGATCATTATGATACCAGAGTTACTAGTGAACGATCATTATACCAGAGTTACTAGTGAACGATCATTATACCAGAGTTACTAGTGAACGATCATTATACCAGAGTTACTAGTGAACGATCATTATACCAGAGTTACTAGTGAACGATCATTATACCAGAGGTACTAGTGAACCACCATTATGATATTACAGTTACTAGTGAACCATCATTATGATACCAGAGTTACTAGAGAACGATCATTATGATACCAGAGTTACTAGTGAACCATCATTATGATACCAGAGTTACTAGAGAACGATCATTATGATACCAGAGTTACTAGAGAACGATCATTATGATACCAGAGTTACTAGTGAACGATCATTATGATACCAGAGTTACTAGTGAACCATCATTATGATACCAGAGTTACTAGTGAACCATCATTATGATACCAGAGTTACTAGAGAACGATCATTATGATACCAGAGTTACTAGTGAACGATCATTATGATACCAGAGTTACTAGTGAACGATCATTATGATACCAGAGTTACTAGTGAACCATCATTATGATACCAGAGTTACTAGAGAACGATCATTATGATACCAGAGTTACTAGTGAACGATCATTATGATACCAGAGTTACTAGTGAACCATCATTATGATACCAGAGTTACTAGTGAACCATCATTATGATACCAGAGTTACTAGAGAACCATCATTATGATACCAGAGTTACTAGAGAACGATCATTATGATACCAGAGTTACTAGAGAACGATCATTATGATACCAGAGTTACTAGTGAACGATCATTATGATACCAGAGTTACTAGTGAACCATCATTATGATACCAGAGTTACTAGAGAACGATCATTATGATACCAGAGTTACTAGTGAACGATCATTATGATACCAGAGTTACTAGTGAACCATCATTATGATACCAGAGTTACTAGTGAACCATCATTATGATACCAGAGTTACTAGAGAACGATCATTATGATACCAGAGTTACTAGTGAACGATCATTATGATACCAGAGTTACTAGTGAACCACCATTATGATACCAGAGTTACTAGTGAACCATCATTATGATACCAGAGTTACTAGTGAATCATTATATTACAGTTACTAGTGAACGATCATTATACCAGAGTAACTAGTGAACGATCATTATACCAGAGTTACTAGTGAACGATCATTATACCAGAGTTACTAGTGAACAATCATTATACCAGAGTTACTAGTGAACGATCATTATACCAGAGTTACTAGAGAACGATCATTATACCAGAGGTACTAGTGAACGATCATTATACCAGAGTTACTAGTGAACGATCATTATACCAGAGTTACTAGTGAACGATCATTATACCAGAGTTACTAGTGAACGATCATTATACCAGAGTTACTAGAGAACGATCATTATACCAGAGGTACTAGTGAACGATCATTATACCAGAGTTACTAGAGAACGATCATTATACCAGAGGTACTAGTGAACGATCATTATACCAGAGTAACTAGAGAACGATCATTATACCAGAGTTACTAGAGAACGATCATTATACCAGAGTTACTAGTGAACGATCATTATACCAGAGTTACTAGAGAACGATCATTATACCAGAGTTACTAGTGAACGATCATTATACCAGAGTTACTAGAGAACGATCATTATACCAGAGGTACTAGTGAACGATCATTATACCAGAGTTACTAGAGAACGATCATTATACCAGAGGTACTAGTGAACGATCATTATACCAGAATTACTAGTGAACGATCATTATACCAGAGTTACTAGAGAACGATCATTATACCAGAGTTACTAGAGAACGATCATTATACCAGAGTTACTAGAGAACGATCATTATACCAGAGTTACTAGTGAACCACCATTATATTACAGTTACTAGTGAACGATCATTATACCAGAGTAACTAGTGAACGATCATTATACCAGAGTTACTAGTGAACGATCATTATACCAGAGTTACTAGAGAACGATCATTATACCAGAGTAACTAGTGAACGATCATTATACCAGAGTTACTAGTGAACGATCATTATACCAGAGTTACTAGTGAACGATCATTATACCAGAGTTACTAGTGAACGATCATTATACCAGAGTTACTAGTGAACGATCATTATACCAGAGTTACTAGTGAACGATCATTATACCAGAGTTACTAGTGAACGATCATTATACCAGAGTAACTAGTGAACGATCATTATACCAGAGTTACTAGTGAACGATCATTATACCAGAGTTACTAGTGAACGATCATTATACCAGAGTTACTAGTGAACGATCATTATACCAGAGTTACTAGTGAACGATCATTATACCAGAGTTACTAGTGAACGATCATTATACCAGAGTTACTAGTGAACGATCATTATACCAGAGTTACTAGTGAACGATCATTATACCAGAGTTACTAGTGAACGATCATTATACCAGAGTTACTAGAGAACGATCATTATACCAGAGTTACTAGTGAACGATCATTATACCAGAGTTACTAGTGAACTATCATTATACCAGAGTTACTAGTGAACTATCATTATACCAGAGTTACTAGTGAACGATCATTATACCAGAGTTACTAGTGAACGATCATTATACCAGAGTTACTAGTGAACGATCATTATACCAGTTACTAGTGAACGATCATTATACCAGAGTTACTAGAGAACGATCATTATACCAGAGTTACTAGAGAACGATCATTATACAAGAGTTACTAGTGAACGATCATTATACCAGAGTTACTAGTGAACGATCATTATACCAGAGTTACTAGTGAACGATCATACCAGAGTTACTAGTGAACGATCATTATACCAGTTACTAGTGAACGATCATTATACCAGTTACTAGTGAACCATCATTATACCAGAGTTACTAGTGAACGATCATTATACCAGTTACTAGTGAACGATCATTATACCAGAGATACTAGTGAACGATAATTATGATACCAGAGTTACTAGTGAACGATCATTATGATACCAGAGTTACTAGTGAACGATCATTATACCAGAGTTACTAGTGAACGATCATTATGATACAGTTACTAGTGAACGATAATTATGATACCAGAGTTACTAGTGAACGATCATTATGATACCAGAGTTACTAGTGAACGATCATTATACCAGAGTAACTAGTGAACGATTATGATACTACAGTTACTAGTGAACGATCATTATACCAGAGTAACTAGTGAACGATCATTATGATAGTTACTAGTGAACGATCATTATACTACAGTTACTAGTGAACGATCATTATACTACAGTTACTAGTGAACGATCATTATACTACAGTTACTAGTGAACGATCATTATACTACAGTTACTAGTGAACGATCATTATACTACAGTTACTAGTGAACGATCATTATACTACAGTTACTAGTGAACGATCATTATACTACAGTTACTAGTGAACGATCATTATACTACAGTTACTAGTGAACGATCATTATACTACAGTTACTAGTGAACGATCATTATACTACAGTTACTAGTGAACGATCATTATACTACAGTTACTAGTGAACGATCATTATGATACCAGAGTTACTAGTGAACCATCATTATGATACCAGAGTTACTAGAGAACGATCATTATGATACCAGAGTTACTAGTGAACGATCATTATGATACCAGAGTTACTAGTGAACCATCATTATGATACCAGAGTTACTAGTGAACCATCATTATGATACCAGAGTTACTAGAGAACGATCATTATGATACCAGAGTTACTAGTGAACGATCATTATGATACCAGAGTTACTAGTGAACCACCATTATGATACCAGAGTTACTAGTGAACCATCATTATGATACCAGAGTTACTAGTGAATCATTATATTACAGTTACTAGTGAACGATCATTATACCAGAGTAACTAGTGAACGATCATTATACCAGAGTTACTAGTGAACGATCATTATACCAGAGTTACTAGTGAACGATCATTATACCAGAGTTACTAGTGAACGATCATTATACCAGAGTTACTAGAGAACGATCATTATACCAGAGGTACTAGTGAACGATCATTATACCAGAGTTACTAGTGAACGATCATTATACCAGAGTTACTAGTGAACGATCATTATACCAGAGTTACTAGTGAACGATCATTATACCAGTTACTAGAGAACGATCATTATACCAGAGGTACTAGTGAACGATCATTATACCAGAGTTACTAGAGAACGATCATTATACCAGAGGTACTAGTGAACGATCATTATACCAGAGTTACTAGAGAACGATCATTATACCAGAGTTACTAGAGAACGATCATTATACCAGAGTTACTAGTGAACGATCATTATACCAGAGTTACTAGAGAACGATCATTATACCAGAGTTACTAGTGAACGATCATTATACCAGAGTTACTAGAGAACGATCATTATACCAGAGGTACTAGTGAACGATCATTATACCAGAGTTACTAGAGAACGATCATTATACCAGAGGTACTAGTGAACGATCATTATACCAGAGTTACTAGTGAACGATCATTATACCAGAGTTACTAGAGAACGATCATTATACCAGAGTTACTAGAGAACGATCATTATACCAGAGTTACTAGAGAACGATCATTATACCAGAGTTACTAGTGAACCACCATTATATTACAGTTACTAGTGAACGATCATTATACCAGAGTAACTAGTGAACGATCATTATACCAGAGTTACTAGTGAACGATCATTATACCAGAGTTACTAGAGAACGATCATTATACCAGAGTAACTAGTGAACGATCATTATACCAGAGTTACTAGTGAACGATCATTATACCAGAGTTACTAGTGAACGATCATTATACCAGAGTTACTAGTGAACGATCATTATACCAGAGTTACTAGTGAACGATCATTATACCAGAGTTACTAGTGAACGATCATTATACCAGAGTAACTAGTGAACGATCATTATACCAGAGTTACTAGTGAACGATCATTATACCAGAGTTACTAGTGAACGATCATTATACCAGAGTTACTAGTGAACGATCATTATACCAGAGTTACTAGTGAACGATCATTATACCAGAGTTACTAGTGAACGATCATTATACCAGAGTTACTAGTGAACGATCATTATACCAGAGTTACTAGTGAACGATCATTATACCAGAGTTACTAGTGAACGATCATTATACCAGAGTTACTAGAGAACGATCATTATACCAGAGTTACTAGTGAACGATCATTATACCAGAGTTACTAGTGAACTATCATTATACCAGAGTTACTAGTGAACTATCATTATACCAGAGTTACTAGTGAACGATCATTATACCAGAGTTACTAGTGAACGATCATTATACCAGAGTTACTAGTGAACGATCATTATACCAGTTACTAGTGAACGATCATTATACCAGAGTTACTAGAGAACGATCATTATACCAGAGTTACTAGAGAACGATCATTATACAAGAGTTACTAGTGAACGATCATTATACCAGAGTTACTAGTGAACGATCATTATACCAGAGTTACTAGTGAACGATCATACCAGAGTTACTAGTGAACGATCATTATACCAGTTACTAGTGAACGATCATTATACCAGTTACTAGTGAACCATCATTATACCAGAGTTACTAGTGAACGATCATTATACCAGTTACTAGTGAACGATCATTATACCAGAGATACTAGTGAACGATAATTATGATACCAGAGTTACTAGTGAACGATCATTATGATACCAGAGTTACTAGTGAACGATCATTATACCAGAGTTACTAGTGAACGATCATTATGATACAGTTACTAGTGAACGATAATTATGATACCAGAGTTACTAGTGAACGATCATTATGATACCAGAGTTACTAGTGAACGATCATTATACCAGAGTAACTAGTGAACGATCATTATGATACTACAGTTACTAGTGAACGATCATTATACCAGAGTAACTAGTGAACGATCATTATGATAGTTACTAGTGAACGATCATTATACTACAGTTACTAGTGAACGATCATTATACTACAGTTACTAGTGAACGATCATTATACTACAGTTACTAGTGAACGATCATTATACTACAGTTACTAGTGAACGATCATTATACTACAGTTACTAGTGAACGATCATTATACTACAGTTACTAGTGAACGATCATTATACTACAGTTACTAGTGAACGATCATTATACTACAGTTACTAGTGAACGATCATTATACTACAGTTACTAGTGAACGATCATTATACTACAGTTACTAGTGAACGATCATTATACTACAGTTACTAGTGAACGATCATTATACTACAGTTACTAGTGAACGATCATTATACTACAGTTACTAGTGAACGATCATTATACTACAGTTACTAGTGAACGATCATTATGATACCAGAGTAACTAGTGAACGATCATTATACTACAATTACTAGTGAACGATCATTATGATACCAGAGTAACTAGTGAACGATCATTATACTACAGTTACTAGTGAACGATCATTATACTACAGTTACTAGTGAACGATCATTATACAGTTACTAGTGAACGATCATTATGATATCACAGTTACTAGTGAACGATCATTATGATACTACAGTTACTAGTGAACGATTATGATACCAGTTACTAGTGAACGATCATTATGATATCACAGTTACTAGTGAACGATTATGATACCAGTTACTAGTGAACGATCATTATGATATCACAGTTACTAGTGAACGATTATGATACCAGTTACTAGTGAACGATCATTATGATATCACAGTTACTAGTGAACGATTATGATACCAGTTACTAGTGAACGATCATTATGATATCACAGTTACTAGTGAACGATCATTATGATACTACAGTTACTAGTGAACGATCATTATATCACAGTTACTAGCGAACGATCATTATCATCCACTACGTCGCTTGCCAAACTATTTCACTTCCTGACAGCTCTATGACTAAAGAAATACTTCCAAACATCCATTTGACTCATCTGAGTCTTCAGTGTCCAATTGTTTCTGTGTCCCATCTCTGGAACATCCAGTCTCCGCCCACCTTGTCAATTCCTCGCAGTATTTTGTATGGCATTATCATGTCTCCCCTGATCCTCCTGTCCTCCAGTGTCGTCAGGCCGATTTCCCTTTACCTTTCTTTGTAGGACACTCCCCTTAGTTCTGGAACTAGCTTTGTTTCAAACCTTTGTACTTTCTCTAATTTCTTGACGTGCTTGACCAGGTGTGGGTTCCAAATTGGTGCTGCATACTCCAGTATGGTCCTGACGTACACGGTGTACAGTCTTGAACGTTTCCCAACTAAGGTATCGAAACGCTATTCTCAGTTTTGCCAGGCGCCCATATGCTGCAGCAGTTATCTGGTTGACTTGAGCTTCAGGAGATGCGCTCGGCATTATACCCACCCCAAGGTCCTTCTCCTTCAGTGAGGTTTATAGTCTTTGGCCACCTAGCCCGTACTCTGTCTGCGTTCTTATTTGCCCTTCCCCGAGTTTCATGACTTTACATTTGATGTGATTAAATTCGAGGAGTCTGTTGTCGGACCAGGCTTGCAGTCTATCCAGGCCTCTTTGTAGTCCTGCCTGATCCTCATCCGATCATTAGGTTCACATCATCTGCAAACAGGGACACTTGTGAGTCTATGCCTTCCATAATGTTATTCACATATACCAAAAATAGCACTGGTCCTAGGACTGACCAATGTGGAACCCGCTCATCACAGGCACCCACCCTGACACCTCATCATGTACCATGACTCGTTGTTGCCTCCCTGTCAGGTATACTCTGATCCATTGCCGTGCCCTTCTTGTGTATGCCTGATCCTCTAGCTTTTGCAATCTCTTTTGAGGAGCTGTGTCAAAGGCCACCTTGCAATCCAAGAAAATGCAGTCTACCCACCCCTCTCTTTCGTGTCTTACAGTAGTTACCTCGTCATAAAACTCCAGTAGGTTTGTGACACAGGATTTTCCTTACCTGAATCCATGCTGGATGTCGATTATAAGCTCATTATGTTCTAGGTGCTCCACCACTCTCCTCCTGATAATCTTCTCCATTGCATACTATACACATCAGTGACACTGGTCTATAGTTTAGTGCCTCACGTCTGTCTCCTTAAAAATGGGGACTACATTTGCCATCTTCTGTACCTGAGGTATTTGCCCAGTTTCAATGTGTTGAAAATTGTGGTTAGTGGCACACACAGTGTCTCTGCTCCCTCTTTAAGGAGCCACAGAGAAATTTCTGGTCCCACTGCCTTGGAGGTATCAAATTCGTTTAGCAGCTTCACCTCCTCCTCGGTTGTGTGTATTTCATCCAACACTTGTTGGTATATCCCTTGTTGGTATACCCTTCTGTTCCATTGTAAATACTTCCTTAAACATTATGTTGAGCTCCTCACATACTTCTTTTTCATTTCTTGTGAGCTCCCCACCTTCCTTCCTCAGCCTGATTACCTGATCTTTGACTGTTGTCTTCCTCCTGATGTGGCTATACAACAGCTTCAGGTCAGACTTGATTTTCGATACTATGTCGTTTTCGTACTGTCGCATACTCGTTTCTGGTTCTTTGGCTAATCTCTTTATTTTCCAGGGTCCTTTGTCTTCTGCACTTTTTCCATTCTCTAGTGCACTTAGTTTTTTCCTCTCTATACCTTCGGGAAAACCAAGGGCTCATTCTGGTCTTCCCAGTATTTCTGCTACTCTTGGGAACAAACCTTTCCTCTCCTCCTTGCATTTTGTTGTCATGTAGTCCATCATTTCATTTACTGACTTCCCTAACAGTTCTCTTTCCCACTGAACCTCCTGCAGAAAGTTCCTCATGCCTGCATAGTCCTCCCTTTTGTAGTTTGGCTTGGAACATTCTACTCCTGTTGCCCTCTCCACTGGAGAGGTCAGAACCACGTGATCACTAGCTCCAAAGGGCCTTTCAAATGTGATGTCCTCAATGTCGGATCTACTCAGGATGAACACGAGGTCCAGTCTTGCTGGTTCATCCTCCTCTCTCTCTCTCTCTCTCTCTCTCTCTCTCTCTCTCTTGTAGTGTCCCTAACATGTTGATGCATGAGGTTTTACAGTACCACATCCATCATCTTGGCTCTCCATGTTTCAGGACTCCCTCATGTGGCTACAGGCTTTCCCAATCAATCTCCTTGTGATTGAAATCACCCATAACTAGAAACTTTGCTCTACCCATGTGAGCGCTTCTGGCCACCTCAGCTAGTGTCTCCACCATTGCTCTGTTGCTCTCTTCATATTCTTATCTTGGTCTCCTGCAGTTCTGTGGTGGGCTATACATCGCTGTAATTACTACCTTATGTACCCCAGACAGAATTATACTTATGTAATAACTTTTGCCAATTTTGTCCATTTCTTCTATTTCCTCAAACTCCCATCAGTTTTTAATGAGCAGTGCAACTCCTCCTCCTCTGCTCTTTCTATCTTTTCTCAGGATCTGATATCCAGTTCGGAAGATTGTGTCTGTTATCGGTGAGTTTCATTTCTGTGACTGCTATGATGTATGGGGACATCTCCTTGATTCTTTCAAGCCACTCCTTATATTTATTTATTCCATCTGCATTCGTACACCAAACCTTCAACTTATTTTCTAAAACTGTGGTCTGGGGAGAACATTGGGGTTGGGGAAGCAGGAGCCCTGGCAGAGACCTATGCAGGGGGGCAGTTGTTAAGGGGCTGGAGCTTGTGATGAGGAGGGTGGGGCAGAGAGTACAGTATGTGGATTTTGCTTTAGAATGTTTGGTTGCATTGGGGTAGTCATGGTTCGGGATTCTTCTGTGGGTCGTTCAGGAGGTTGTGTTGGCTCTTCCTCCTGAGTCTGGGTTCTCCTGCTCATCTCCATCATTGGCTCTTGTTCCTCCTTGTATCTTTCTACCCTCTCTTTCAGTTTCTGCCTTTCTTCTTGTGTTCTGTCTTGGTCGAGGTACACCCTCCGATACTTCTGAGTGTCTCTTAGTCATGTTTTCTTTTCCAGGAACCTGTTTTGAGCTGATTCTGCACTGAAAATCATCCTAACTGGCCGGTTATTTCCTCTTGCAAACCACCCAATTATCAGAAAATTTGTCAACTGTATCAACATCCGGGGTCCCAGACTTTTCAACATCTTACCAGAAGATATCAGAAACACTGCTGGAACAAGTGTTGAAGCCTTCAAGAGGAAACTAGACAAGTATCTTCACCAGGTGCCAGATCAACCAGGCTATGATGGATATGTGAGGCAGTGGGCCTCCAGCAGCAACAGCCTGGTTGACCAGGCGAGCACCAGACGAGCCTGGCCCATGGCCGGGCTCAGAGAGTATATATACTCTCAAAATTCTTCAAAGGTATATCAAAGGTAAAGGTATGTCATCCTCCCTAATGCTTTCATGATACTTTCAATTGCATTTTTCTCCTCCTGTCTTCTTGCTTCATAAGTTTCCTCTTCAACTTCCTGGAGCCCATAGACAAAAACTGACCTCTCCCTTTCATCCTCCCACTCTATTTCCCTTTGCATCCACTGAGATGATTTAGTTACTTCCACTGAAGCATTCCTTCCTTCAATTTCTTCTCTAGCTCATGTCCCCATGCTCAGTGGTCTGTCTTTTTTTTCTTCTCGGCTCTTCCTGGGCACTGCAGTGGTCTGTTTGACCCTCTGCATACAGCTTAGCTCCTTCATTGTCTTTAGTCCCCTCATTTGTTCCTGATGCGCTCATCTTTTCCGAGGCACCATGGTCTGATAGGGAATCTGCATACAGTATAGCTCCTTTGTTTCCTACAGTTCCCTCGTCTGCAAATGACGTAGCAGTTACTGATGTCATGCCTGTACTGGTCTTTCGTTCTTTAGACCGTTTCAGATTTTTTAGTTCCTCTTCTAAGCTCTGTATCTCAGCTTCTACTGTTATGGTTTATAGCTCCCATTTCCTGCTCTTAGCAGCTACCATTTCCTCCATTTTCTTGTTGAACGCTTCTAGCTTCCTTCCACACTACTCCCTTTTTGTGAGCTCTGCCTCCCAATTTTCCCTCCCAAGTTCATCCACCAGTCCCCTGGCTGTCCTGCTCTTTGGTAACCCATTTTATTTATACCACCGAAAGAAAAACTTTAGTGTTTTGGTGAGTGTGTGTGTTTGTATGTGTGTTGAGCTGAGGGAGGGAGGAAAGGCAGGAAGGGAGGTAGGGAGAGGAGAGAAAGACAGTGGTGTTGGTACTACTATACTTTCATACATTCCCTTCTTTGCCTCCATAGATAACGTTTTTTGACTCCACATATACCTCAACGCACCACTCACCTTTTTTCCCTCATCAATTCTATGATTATCCTCATCCTTCATAAATCCATCCGCCGACACGTCAACTCCCAAGTATCTGAAAACATTCACTTCTTCCATACTCCTCCTCCCCAATTTGATATCCAATTTTTCTTTATCTAAATCATTTGATACCCTCATCACCTTACTCTTTTCTATGTTCACTTTCAACTTTCTACCTTTACACACATTCTCAAACTCATCCACTAACCTTTCCAATTTTTCTTTAGAATCTCCCATAAGCACAGTATCATCAGCAAAAAGTAACTGTGTCAATTCCCATTTTGAATTTGATTCCCCATAATTTAATCCCACCCCTCTCCCGAACACCCTAGCATTTACTTCCTTTACAACCCCATCTATAAATATATTAAACAACCATGGTGACATTACACATCCCTGTCTAAGACCTACTTTTACCGGGAAGTATTCTCCCTCTCTTCTACACACCCTAACCTGAGCCTCACTATCCTCATAAAAGCTCTTTACAACATTTAGTAACTTACCACCTATTCCATATACTTGCAACATCTGCCACATTGCTCCTCTATCCACTCTATCATATGCCATTTCTAAATCCATAAATGCAATAAAAACTTCCCTACCTTTATCTAAATACTGTTCACATATATGCTTCAATGTAAACACGATCTACACATCCACTACCCACTCTGAAGCCTCCCTGCTCATCCGCAATTCTACATTCTGTCTTACCTCTAATTCTTTCAATTATAACTCTACCGTATACTTTTCCTGGTATACTCAGTAAACTTATTCCTCTATAATTTTTACAATCTCTTTTGTCCCCTTTCCTTTTATATAAAGGGACTATACATGCTCTCCGCCAATCCCTAGGTACCTTCCCCTCTTTCATACATTTATTAAACAAAAGTACTAACCACTCCAACACTATATCCCCCCCCTGCTTTTAACATTTCTGTCATGATCCCATCAGTTCCAGCTGCTTTACCTCCTTTCATTCTACGTAATGCCTCACGTACCTCCACCACACTTACATTCTGCTCTTCTTCACTCCTAAGAGATGGTATACCTCCCTGGCCAGTGCATGAAATTACCGCCTCCCTTTCTTCCTCAACATTTAAAAGTTCCTCAAAATATTCTCGCCATCTAATAATGTAAGGGACCTGGGAGTAGTAATGTCTGAGGATCTCACTTTCAAGGATCACAACAGTGCCACGATCGCACGTGCAAAGAAAATGATAGGATGGATAATGAGAACTTTCAAAACGAGAGATGCCAAGCCCATGATGATCCTTTTCAAATCACTTGTTCTCTCTAGGCTGGAATACTGCTGTACATTAACATCTCCATTCAAAGCAGGTGAAATCGCAGATCTAGAGAGTGTACAGAGATCCTTTACTGCACGTATAAGTTCTGTCAAGCACCTTAACTACTGGGAACGCTTGGAAGCACTTGACTTGTACTCGTTGGAACGCAGGAGGGAGAGATATATCATAATCTACACTTGGAAAATCTTGGAAGGAATGGTCCCAAATCTGCACACAGAAATCACTCCCTACGAAAGTAAAAGACTGGGCAGGCGATGCAAAATGCCCCCAATAAAAAGTAGGGGCGCCATTGGTACACTAAGGGAAAACACCATAAGTGTCCGGGGCCCAAAACTGTTCAACAGCCTCCCATCAAGTATTAGGGGAATTGCCAATAAGCCCCTGGCTGCCTTCAAGACCCCTGGCTGCCTTCAAGAGAGAGCTGGACAGATACCTAAAGTCAGTGCCGGATCAGCCGGGCTGTGGCTCGTACGTTGGACTGCGTGCGGCCAGCAGTAACAGCCTAGTTGATCAGGCCCTGATCCATCGGGAGGCCTGGTCATGGACCGGGCCGCGGGGGCGTTGATCCCCGGAATAACCTCCAGGTAACCTCCAGGTAAAGGTGGAGAGAGACGTGGAGAGGGAAAGAGGAGGTAATAATGAGGGGGAGGGATAGTCACAGGGGGGAAGTGGGAGAGAGAGAGGAGGGGAGAGGGAGAAACAGAGGGAGAGGAGGGAAGAGAAAAAAGAGGAAAAGAGGGGAGAGCAGAGGAGGGAGAGAAAAGGGAGAGAGTAAAGTCAAAGTGAGATGATAATTGACCTGTGCACTTGTATACTTGTGTGAGCATTAGTTTTGGGTTTGAGAGTGTGAGTGGACATGTGAATGTATTATGCGTGAGTGTATATATAAGGGTATATATATATATATATATATATATATATATATATATATATGTGTGTGTGTGTGTGTGTGTGTGTGTGTGTGTGTGTGTGTGTGTGTGTGTGTGTGTGTGTGTGTGTGTGTGTGTGTGTGTTTGTGTTTGTGTGTATCAGAGGTTTGTGAGTGCGAGGATGAGAGTGCTTCCTGTTTGTTTAGGCTGACGGTTTAGTGGGCTGCGTGTGTGTGTGTACTCACCTAGTTGAGGTTACCTGGAGGTTACCTGGAGGTTATTCCGGGGATCAACGCCCCCGCGGCCCGGTCCATAACCAGGCCTCCCGATGGATCAGGGCCTGATCAACCAGGCTGTTACTGCTGGCCGCATGCAGTCCAACGTACGAGCCACAGCCCGGCTGATCCGGCACTGACTATAGGTATCTGTCCAGCTCTCTCTTGAAGGCAGCCAGGGGTCTTGAAGGCAGCCAGGGGTTTATTGGCAATTCCCCTAATGCTTGATGGGAGGCTGTTGAACAGTTTTGGGCCCCGGACACTTATGGTGTTTTCTCTTAGTGTACCAATGGCGCCCCTACTTTTTATTGGCGGCATTTTGCATCGCCTGCCCAGTCTTTTACTTTCGTAGGGAGTGATTTCTGTGTGCAGATTTGGGACCATTCTTTCCAAGATTTTCCAAGTGTAGATTATGATATATCTCTCCCTCCTGCGTTCCAACGAGTACAAGTCAAGTGCTTCCAAGCGTTCCCAGTAGTTAAGGTGCTTGACAGAACTTATAAGTGCAGTAAAGGTTCTCTGTACACTCTCTAGATCTGTGATTTCACCTGCTTTGAATGGAGATGTTAATGTACAGCAGTATTCCAGCCTAGAGAGAACAAGTGATTTGAAAAGGATCATCATGGGCTTGGCATCTCTCGTTTTGAAAGTTCTCATTATCCATCCTATCATTTTCTTTGCACGGGGGTCGAGTCCGAGCGTGTGTGTGTGTGTGTGTGTGTGTGTGTGTGTGTGTGTGTGTGTGTGTGTGTGTGTGTGTGTGTGTGTGTGTGTGTGTGTGTGTGTGTGTGCGTGTGTGTGTGTGTATTTTTATATGATCACCTCGTATGTACACACTCACTTTGTATGTACACAATGTGCACTTAAATTATTCTGTCAGTTCTGGAACCCTAACTGTCCTGCTCCTACCATTAATATTCAGTTCTAGGAACCTCTTTGTCCTTCACAGCACGCATAACGGAGATAAAACACCTAAATTACTGTGAGCGCTTGAAGTTCCTGAACATGTACTCCCTGGAACGCAGGCGGGAGAGATACATGATTATATACACTTGCAAAATCCTAGAGGAACTAGTACCAAACTTGCACACGAAAATCATTCTCTCCGAAAGCAAAAGACTCGGCAGACGACGCAACATCCCCCCAATGAAAAGCAGGGGTGTCACTAGCACGTTAAGAGACAACACAATAAGTGCCAGGGGCCCAAGACTGTTCAACTGCCTCCCAGCATACATAAGGGGGATTACCAATAGACCCCTGGCTGTCTTCAAGCAGGCACTGGACAGGCACCTAAAGTCGGTACCTGACCAGCCGGGCTGTGGCTCGTATCATGACTCACGAAATCGTAATGACACGATTGCAAACAAACCATACCACAGGCAGGATTTGAACCCGCGGTCAGAGAGTCTCAAAACTCCAGACCGTCGCGTTAGCCACTAGACCAGCTACCCACAATAAGATTCGTCCAACTAGGTATATTTCTACACCATAGGAAGGTTAGCATAGGCACCACTCTGACCACAAAGGCAAGTTTTTACAGACGAATCTCCAGCTAGCGTGGCCGTGACGAACTCTAGCTCAAGTCCCCTCACTGCCGTCAACATGACTCACGAAATCGCAATGACACTATTGTGGCTAGCTGGTCCAGTGGCTAACGCGACGGTCTGGAGATTTGAGACTCTCTGACCGCGGGTTCAAATCCCGCCCGTGGTATGGTTTGTGGCTCGTATGTTGGATTGCGTGCAGCCAGCAGTAACAGCCTGGTTGACCAGGCCCTGATCCATCATGAGGCCTGGTTACAGAACTATGTTGGTGTATGTTTATTTTACTGTCAGTTATGCCTGACCAAAGTGCCTGCATGTGCACTCACTAGTACTCACCTAGTTGTGGGGGTCGAGTCACAGCTCCTGGCCCCGCCTCTTCAACTGGTTACTACCTGGTCACCTTTCCCGCTCCGAGAGCTTCATCATATCTCTTCTTAAAGCTATGTATAGAACCTGCTTCCACATCACTATCCAAGCTATTCCACTTCCTGGCAACTCTGTGACTGAAGAAATACTTCCTAACATCCCTGTGGTTCATCTCGGTCTTCAGCTTCCAACTGTGACCCTTTGTTGCTGTGTCTCATCTCTGGAACATCCTGTCTCTGTCCACCTTGTCTATACCTCTCAGTATTTTATGTCATTATCATATCCTCCCCAACTCTCCTGCATTCCAGTGTCGTCAGGTCGATTTCCCTTAATGTCCCCTTGTAGGACATACCCCTTAGCTCCAGAACTAGTCTTGTTGCAAAGCTCTGCACTTTCTCTAGTTTCCTTACATGCTTAGCTAGGTGAGGGTTCCAAACTGGTGCTGCATATTCCAATATGGTCCTAATGTACACAGTGTAGAGGGTCCTGAATGACCCCTTTTTTAGATGTCGGAATGCTGTTCTTAGGTTTGCCAGGTACCAGTATGCTGCATCAGTTATTTGGCTGATGTGCGCCTCAGATGTTCCCGGTGTTATACTCACACCAAGATCCTTTCCTTTGAGTGAGGTTTGTTGGCTCTGGCCCCATAGACTGTACTCTGTCTGTGGCCTTCTTTGCAATCGTGTCATTACGATTTCGTGAGACCCGGAGCCAGTTTCGGGACCAGGCCTGCAGTCTGTCCAGTTCCCTTTGTAGTTCTTCCTGGTCTTCATTCAAATGAATTCTTCTCATCAATTTCACATCATCTGCAAACAGGGACACTTCGGAGTCTATTCCTTCTGCCATGTCATTCACAAATACCAGAAACAGCACCGGTCCTAGGACTGAGCCTTGTGGCACTCCCGCTCATTACCGGCACCCACTCTGACACCTTGCCATGTACAATGACTCGCTGTTGTCTTCCTGACAGATATTCGTTGATCTACTGTAGTGCCTTCCCTGTTATCCCTGCCTGGTCCTCCAGCTTCTGCACTAATCTTTTGTGTGGAATTGTGTCAAATGCCTTCTTACAGTCCAAGAAAATGCAATCTACCCACCCCTCTCTCTCTTGTCTTACTGCCATCACCCTGTCATAGAACTACAGTAGGTTTGTGATGCAGAATTTCCCATCCCTGAAGCTGTGCTGGCTGTCGTTAAGATCATTCCTTTCTAGGTGCTCCACCACTCTACTCCTGATAATTTTCTCCATGACTTTGCATACTATACATGTCAGTGACACTGGTCTGTAGCTTAATGCTTCGTGTCTGTCACCTTTTTTAAAAATTGGGACTACATTTGCTGTCTTCCATACCTTAGGTAGTCGTCCTGTTTTGATAGATGTGTTGAAGATAGTTGTTAGTAGTACACATAGTGCCTCTGCTCCCTTTCTCAGGACCCATGGAGAGATGTTATCCAGCCCTATTGCCTTTGAGGTGTCTAGCTCGCTTAACAGCCTCTTCACTTCTTCCTTGGTTGTATGTATTGTGTCCAACACTTGATGGTGTACCCTACCTCTCTGCCTTTCTATAGGCCCTTCTGTCTGCTCTGTGAACACTTCTTTGAATTTCCTGTTGAGCTCTTCACATACTCCGCAGTCGTTTTTGTGACTAGTGTGTGTGTGTGTGTGTGTGTGTGCACATGTGCACGTGTGTGTGCACATTGTGTGTGTGTGCACATTGTGTGTATGCACATGTGTGTGCACATGTGTGTGTGTGTGGGGGGGATTACATGTGGTGGCCCAAACTCTTCTAGCAGCTTTCCTCCCTTACTAAGTGTTAAGGGAAAATAATTTTTTTCTTACTGAAAAATAGTGCAAAATTCTGGCAACATTTTGATGTAATCATCTTGTTTCTATCATATTTCTAAGTATGTTTTTCATTAAATGTAATTTTTGTGTTCTTGCTGTCATCAGAAACACATGTTGGCAATTATTGGATTTTTTCCTTCCGAAAATTACGATTTTTATGATTGTTTCATTCTAAATACTGTACAAGTGTAGCTTGTGTGGCTGTGTGCAGGGACGCAACATGCTGAGATTTAGCATGTCCTAACTGTAGTTTCACACCAAACAATAACAATAATAACTCAGAAATAAGTTGGCATTGTGTTCCTTTTTCTGTGATAAGTATTAATAGGATTGTCATGATTTTTGCACACATTATTGAGGAATGAAAGTTCTACAAACACCCAGGGCAAATTTCTGATATTGTTTACACCTTCGTTTTTAATGATTTTTTTGCACACACCAAAAAAATCACTAACTTCAACATTTTTTTTTATGGAATCTAGTGACATTATTACTGAAACAGCCTGGACCAACAATAACCTTGGCTTTATCTTTCATCTGATGTCAACTACAGCATTGTACACCTTCACAATTTAGTAGAAAAAGGAAAGCTGTAGGACCCATAAAATTGTGCATAATTTATTTTTTTCTATCTAACTTGAAGACTAACAGTCAAAACAAACACAGTCTATACCTTTTTTTATCCTGCTTAATCCACTGTCAAAATCTCAATGATATCTAACCAAAAAAAAAAAAAAATTGATGATCTCGTTTAGCTCTCCCTTAAGTGCTATATGTATGATATTCAGCTCTCCAGAGCAGGGTTTGTGACCCCCAGCTACAGTGATGTAGGGACAACGACAATCACTCCAACATGCAACCACAAAAAGGTGACTGGTACATCAAGCCTGGCCGAGGTGTCGTCTGGGATCCCAACTCTGTTGTGGCTGCATTATGTTCTCCTTGTGACGGCACTCCTGGCCCTGGTTCCACTTCATTATGTTCTCCTTGTGACGGCACTCCTGGCCCTGGTTCCACTTCATTATGTTCTCCTTGTGACGGCACTCCTGGCCCTGGTTCCACTTCATTATGTTCTCCTTGTGATGGCACTCCTGGCCCTGGTTCCACTTCATTATGTTCTCCTTGTGATGGCACTCCTGGCCCTGGTTCCACTTCATTATGTTCTCCTTGTGATGGCACTCCTGGCCCTGGTTCCACTTCATTATGTTCTCCTTGTGATGGCACTCCTGGCCCTGGTTCCACTTCATTATGTTCTCCTTGTGATGGCACTCCTGGCCCTGGTTCCACTTCATTATGTTCTCCTTGTGATGGCACTCCTGGCCCTGGTTCCACTTCATTATGTTCTCCTTGTGATGGCACTCCTGGCCCTGGTTCCACTTCATTATGTTCTCCTTGTGACGGCACTCCTGGCCCTGGTTCCACTTCATTATGTTCTCCTTGTGATGGCACTCCTGGCCCTGGTTCCACTTCATTATGTTCTCCTTGTGATGGCACTCCTGGCCCTGGTTCCACTTCATTATGTTCTCCTTGTGACGGCACTCCTGGCCCTGGTTCCACTTCATTATGTTCTCCTTGTGATGGCACTCATGGCCCTGGTTCCACTTCATTATGTTCTCCTTGTGATGGCACTCCTGGCCCTGGTTCCACTTCATTATGTTCTCCTTGTGACGGCACTCCTGGCCCTGGTTCCACTTCATTATGTTCTCCTTGTGACGGCACTCCTGGCCCTGGTTCCACTTCATTATGTTCTCCTTGTGACGGCACTCCTGGCCCTGGTTCCACTTCATTATGTTCTCCTTGTGACGGCACTCCTGGCCCTGGTTCCACTTCATTATGTTCTCCTTGTGACGGCACTCCTGGCCCTGGTTCCACTTCATTATGTTCTCCTTGTGACGGCACTCCTGGCCCTGGTTCCACTTCATTATGTTCTCCTTGTGACGGCACTCCTGGCCCTGGTTCCACTTCATTATGTTCTCCTTGTGACGGCACTCCTGGCCCTGGTTCCACTTCAGTTTCTTTCCTTTAATTATTCTGTTCACATTAACTGTGCTTCAAAAACCATTCCAAGTTTGCACTATGCTATCAGGTGAACAATTTAAACCTTTATTGTCCACACTTATTTGAGGAAAACACCAGACCCAAGAAGAACTGGATATTTTCCTTTCGATTTGTTCTTTTCTTTCCCCTTCACTTTATGCTTCTTTCATTATTCACTAGCTGGTCTATCGCTATCTCTTATCACACTGGTTTGGATCACACTACTGGCTTGTGCCAACACCTACACCAGACACTAGGCTGCGCCAGCCTCTCTCTCTCCTGGCACTGATTCCACTTTCAAATTGTTTTATATAATTTGGAGTCCTCACCTCCCTTTTCTGATTTAGGGCAGCTTGTAATTCACTGCTCGTAACTTCGTGATCCTTGTAACGACCTTCCTGGTCCAAAAACAGCTAAAGATTCATGAGCACTAGATGATGCTGTTACTCCTGTCAGTGTGTGTGTGTGTGTGTGTGTGTGTGTGTGTGTGTGTGTGTGTGTGTGTGTGTGTGTATGTATGAGTGTGGGTTTATTCAGTGTGCAAAAAGTAGTGGGTGGTATTGTGTGTTAGAATGTGTATGTGCTGTTTTTGTGTTACACATGGTCTACTATGCTCCTCTGACCTGACCTGACCCACACACCCCTACTAGCTTGCGCCGTTTATGCTAGTTCTATTTTAAATTACCAATTACTATTCATTATTGAGTACTTATTAGCCTATTCTTTTTCATACTAGGAGAGTGGGACCATTCACACACAGCTTGGTGGTACCTGGAAACCCATACCTGACCCCCCAAAACCATACATAGGCGAAATACTTGCGATGCAACCTGTAGCAGCCTGTAGACTGTCCAACTCGTTGTGATGTCCCGATGTATCTCTACCTCCATTTCTTCTCCTGACACACTTAAATGACCCCTTGGGTAGCCCACAAAACGCTTATATTCACAGAGCACTAAAGTTGTGATTCGCACACACATGGTCCCTGTGTGTGTGTGTGTGTGTGTGTGTGTGTGTGTGTGTGTGTGTGTGTGTGTGTGTGTGTGTGTGTGGTGTTTCACAAAATAATAAAACAAGCATAAATTCAGTACTTTACTCAACCTCTCGTCTGGTCCCTCAGCCATCTTCACTCTCACTCACCTGCAAGTAAAAATTATTATTATTATCACACACAACAACATACACAAACACAAACACACACACACACACACACACACACACACACACACACACACACACACACACACACACACACACATACGCACGCATGCATGCACGCACGCACGCACACACACAAATAACCAGCACACAGGAGAGAGGAGCTTACGACATTTCAGTCCAACTTGGACCATTTACAAAGTTACACTAACAGAAAGGAGAGGAGTATATATAGGTCAGCAGACAGGGACAGGACAAGAGAGGTAGTAGGAAACGAAGTAGAGAGATAATGGTTGAGGTTGTAGTACTAGAGGAGACAAAGACCAACAAAGAAGAGCACTGCAAGGGAGCTAGGGGCCCACAAAGGGTAGGAACAAAAATGCAGAGGGCCGTTCTCTTTCAGACAGAATCAGGGAGCACAAAAGTAGTGTTAGGCTTGTTAACACCAACAATGCTCTTTTCTGTCATGTCAGAGATTACAGTTATCGTATTGACTGGTCTCCTGCTAAAAGTGTCTACCCTATTTCCAACTTTCACAGTTGCCATCTGGTTGAATCCTCCCTTATACAGAACTTTCCTTGTATGAATCTTAGTCACGGCTCTGTCTCTGTAGATGCCTTCCCTTCCCATTACATTGTAAAATGCTCCAAACTTCAGAACACCCATAACTTAACCTGATTCTTTTTTCTCCCCCCTCTCTTCCTATTTCCTCTTTGGGTTTTCTTTCTTCTGCCTTGGGTGTTTGATTCTTTATTATTTTTCTCCACTCTGTGTTTGTGTTCCTACCCTTTGTGGGCCCCTATCACCCTTAGCAGTGCTCCTTTTTCTTAGTTTTTGTCTCCACTACTACTACTACCTCCCTACTTTCTTTTCCACTACCTTTCTCGTCCCATCCATGTCTGCTGGCCTGTATATACTGCCTCCTCTCCTTTCCATTGGTGTGAATTTGTAAATGGTCCAAGTCAGACCAAAATGTAGTCACAAGTTCCCCTCTCCTATGTGCAGGTTATCTGTGTATTGTTCCAGTCACAGTATTGTGCCTCTTTGTTATTTAACACACACACATTTACATTTACACACACATTGAGGCTGTAACAGGTCACAAGGAAAAGTCGGGGAATGAATGGGGCACACTGCTGTGCACAGGGACAGCATTATATGAGGGGGAGCAGGCATATGTGAGGGGGGCACATGTGGAGGAGATAGGCCCCATGTGGAAGCACAACCAGGCCAACAGGAGGTACAAGAACTAAGGAGGCCACTGCTATGTATAAACAGGACCCAGAGATACAGAAGGAAAAGCAGTAGGAAGAGGAAAGGGAGAGGTCTGTCTTTATCCATAGGCTTCAGAACAGTGAAGGGAAGACGTATGATGAAAGATGGCAGAAAGAAAAACAAGAGATTGAAAATATCATCAAACAAACAGGAGAGGACATGTCTGAACTAATAAATTTTCAGAGAATAGAGGGATACTCAAAGGAGAGAAATTGGCCAGTCAAACTGATTTTCAAGACAGTGTGGGACAGGATCCTGCAGGAGAAACCATGGCTAAAGGAACCTACATACTGGTGGGTGTTTCTAGATTTCAACACAACGAAGATAGAACAATGACAGCTGAAAGAGAGGATGCAGAGATGAATGAGGCAAGAGAGACAAGGCTAGAGTCAGCAGAGAGCAACCAGAGTTGAGTGGAGTAGAGTGAACAAACACCCACAGAACCACCCTCAGAAACAAGCAGCCAGGCACACCCCACACTCAACCCCCACCCCACAATATACAGAAGAATTCCAAAGCACCCTGCCAAGACCCCCAACTCACACAACCCCCCCCCCCAGAATACAGTGTTTGAGAGGAAACTGAAGGTGTGGTACACAAATTATGAAGGTTTAACAAATAAGTGGGAGGAGTGGCACAATAGAATCACAGAGGCATCACCAGACATCATAGTCCCCACAGAATCCAAGCTCTCAGAAATGATAACAAATGCCATCTTTCCATCTGGATATCAGATCATGATGATAAACAGAGGGAACAGGAGGAGGGGTGAAAGAGTGGCGCTGCTCATCAAAAACCAATGGGATTTTAAGGAGTTGGAGAGAGGGGACAGAAGAAAGGGACTACATAATCAGAACAATTCAGACTGGAGGTTCCAAGCTGGTGATTGCAGTGAAGAATAATCCACCACAGAATAGCAAGATTCCAAGACAAGAATATGAGAGTAACAGAGAGATAGTTGATACACTGGTTGAAGTGGCCAGAAGGGCTCATGTGGGCACGGCAAAGCTACTGCGTGTGGGTACCTTCAATCACAAAGAAACTGACTCAGAAATCCTGAAGCTACATAGGGGCCCCAGAAATGTGGAGGGCTAAGATGTTGGAGGTGATACTGGAAAATCTCATGCATCAACACATTAGGGATACTACCACAGAGAGGGAAGAGGATGCACCAGCAAGACTGGATTTACTATTCACCTTGAACAGTGCAGATATTGAGGATATCACATATGAAAGGCCCGTTGGAGCTAGTGATCATGTGGTTCTAAGCTTCAAATACATAGTAGAGTTACAAGTGGAGAGGAAGGCAGGAAGAATGAAGCAAAACTGCAAGAAAGGGGACTACACAGGCATGAGGAATTTTCTGCATGAGGTCCAGTGGGACAGAGAACTGGCAGGGAAAACGGTAAATGACATAATGGAATATGTGACAACAATATGCAAGGAAGAGGAGGAGAGGTTTGAACCCAAGGGCAACAGACATAATAAGAATGCCAAGACAAGCCCTTGGTTCACCCAAAGGTGTGGAGAGGCTAAAACCAAATGTACTATAGAATGGAAGAAGTACAGAAGGCAAAGGACCCATGAGATCAAGGAGAGAGTAGGCCCAATGATAATACGAAAACGACACGAGCGAAAGCCAAGTCTGACCCGAAGATGTTGTACAGTCACATCAGGAAGAAAACAGTGATAGATCAGGTAATCAGGCTGACAAGATATGACCTTGAAGTCTTTGAGGAGCTCAAGATAAGATTCAAAGAAGTATTCACAGTGGAGACAGAAAGGACTCCACAAACACGGAGAGGTGGGACACACCAACAAGTGCTGGACACAATACATACAACCAAGGAGGTGAAGAGGCTGCTAAGCAAACTGGATATCTCCAAGGTGATGGGGCCGATTAACATTTCTTCTTGGGCCCTGAGAGAGGGAGCAGAGGTACTCTGTGTATCAACACATCTATCGAAACAGGACCACTACCTGAGGAATGGAAGACCTCAGGTCATGTAGTACCAATTGTTAAAAACAAAACAGATATGCAGCATTAAACTACATATCATTGTCACTGACATGAACTGAATGCAAAGTCATGGAGATTATTAGAAGAGTGATGGACCAATTAGAAAGGAATGAGCATATAAATGACAACCAACATGCATTCAGAGAGGGCAAACCCTGTGTCACAAACCTACTGGAGTTCTATGACAAAGTGGCAGCAGTAAGATAGGAGAGAGAAGGGTGAGTAAATTGCATTTTTTTGGGACTGTAAGGCTTTTGACACAGTTCCACACAACAGACTAGTGCAAAAGCTGGAGGATGATGCACATATAATGGAAGGCTCTGCAATGGATCAGAGAATATCTGACGGGAAGGCAGCAGTGAGTCATGGTATGTGATAAAGTGTTGGAGTGGGGTTCGACAGGGGTCAGTCCAAGGACCGATACTGTCCCTGGAATATGTGAATGACACGACAGAAGGAATAGACTCAGAAGTGACTCTGTTTACAGACGATGTGAAGTTAATGAGGAGAATTCAGTCAGAGGAAGATAAGGCAGGACTACAGAGGAATTTGGATAGGTTGCAGTCCTGGTCCAGCAACTGGCTCCTGAAGTTCAACCCACCAAGTGCAAAGTCATGAAGATTGGGTAGGGGCAAAGACTGCAGAGCACAGTCTAGTGGGCCAAAGACTACAAACCTCACTCAAGGAAAAGGATCTTTGGGCGAGTATAATACCGAGCACATCTCCTGAGGTGCACATCAACCAGATAACTGCTGCAGCATATGGGCGCCTGGCAAACCTAAGAATAGCATTCTGATACATCAGGTTTGCTTTAAGACTAGTCCCAGAGCTAATGGAAATGTACTACAAAGAAAGGTTAAGGGAAATCAGCCTGACGACACTGGAGGACAGGAGGGTCAGGGAAGACATGATAACATATAAAACACTGTGAGGAATTTACAAGGTGGACAGAGACAGGATGTTCCAGAGAAGGGATGCAGAACCATACATAGTTTTAAGATGAGGTTTGATAAAGCTCATAGAGCAGGGAGAGAGAGGACTTAGTAGCAATCAGGAGCTATGACTCGACCCCCTGCAATGCAAATAGGTGAACACACACACACACACCTACTGATAAGGAGGGAGGCCCAAAGCTGTTGTACAGTCACATCAGAAGGAAAACAACAGTCAGGGATCAGGTAATCAGTCTGAGAAAGGCAGGAGGGGAGATCATAAGAAATGACCGAGAAGTATGTGAAGAGTTCAACATTGTGGTGGGGTACACCAACAAGTGCTGGACAAAAAACACACAACCAAGGAGGGGGTAACGTTGATGCTAAGCAAACTCGATACCACAAAGGCAATGGGGCTGAACATCTCTCTATGGTTCCTGAGAGAGGGAGCAGAGGTGCTCTGAGTGCCACATCTATCGAAACAGGGCGACTACCTGATGTATAGAAAATAGCAAATGTAGTCTCAGTTTTTAAGAAAGGAGACAGACATACAACATTAAACTACAGACCAGTGTCACTGCTATGGATAGTTTGCAAAGTCTTGGTGAAAATTATCAGAAGAGTGATGGAGCACCTAGAATGGAATGAGATAAGAACATAAGAAAGAAGGAACACTGCAGCAGCCTACTGGCCCATGCAGAGCAGGTCCATGTCCCCCCAGATTAGCCCAATGACCCACCCAGTCTGGTCACCTCCACTCAAGGATGGAGCACAGCACCAGACCCAGCAGCACAAGATAGTCCGGTCCAAATCACACCCACCCACACCCACTCATGTCTTTATCTAACCTATTTTCAAAACTACACGTTTTAGCCTGAATAACTGTACTCGGGAGTTTGTTCCACTCATCCAACACTCTATTACCAAATCAGTGCTTTCCTATATCCTTCCTGAATCTGATTTTTTCCAACTTGAAACCATTGCTGTGAGTCCTATCTTGGATGGAAATTTTCAGCACGCTGTTTACATCCCCTTTATTTATTCCTGTTTTCCATTTATACACCTCGATCATATCCCCCCTAATTCTACGCCTTTCGAGAGAGTGCAGATTCAGGGCCCTCAGTCTATCCTCATAGGGAAGATTTCTGATACATGGGATCATCTGTACGTTTTCCAGAGCATTTATATCCATTCTGTAATAATACAGTGACCAGAGCTTAGCAGCAGTGTCTAAATGAGGCCTAACCGAGGACTTCTATTATTTATACTTCTAGATATGAAACCAAGAATTCTGTTAGCTTTATTGCAAACACTAATGCACTGTTGTCTTGGTTTTATATTACTGCTAACCAGAACTCCTAAATCCTTTTTGAAATCAGTAGTATTAAGATCTACATTATTTAGTTTATGTGTGGCATGGTTATTTCACTGTCCAATATTTAGAACTTTGCATTTGTCAATATTAAACTGCATCTGCCACTTCTCCGACCATTGCATCAGTCTATTCAAATCATCCTGGAGTGCTCTAGTGTCCTCATTAGAATGAATTGGACGGCCTATTTTGGTGTCATCAGCAAATTTGCTTATGTCGCTATTTATTCCCTCATCTATGTCGCTTATGTAAACTGTGAACAACAACGGGCCCAACACTGACCCCTGAGGAACACCGCTTGTGACGTGCCCCCATTCCGATTTCTTCCCATTTATGCAAACTCTCTGCTGTCTATTTGTCAACCATGCCTCTACCCAGGAAAAATTTCTCCTCCTATTCCGTGTGCCTTAAGTTTCCTCAATAGCCTCTGATGTGGAACTCTATCGAAAGCCTTACTGAAGTCCATATACACAATATCATTTTCATTACCATGATCTACCTCCTCAAACACCTTAGTGAAAAAAGTTAGCAAATTCGTAAGACAAGAATGCCCCTTTGTAAAACCGTGTTGAGATTCATTAATCAATCTGTGCCTATCAAGATGGCTACGAATTGCTTCGGCAATTATTGATCACATAAATTTTCCCACTATGGAGGTAAGGCTTATTGGTCTATAGTTCGAAGCTAAGGACCTGTCACTTGCCTTGTAAATAGGTATTACATTTGCCATTTTCCACTTATCAGGCACTATGCCAGTTTGTAGTGATATGTTAAAATGATTAGCCAAAGGCATGCTAAGTTCCTCTTTACATTCCTTTAACACCCTTGCAAACAGTTCATCAGGGCCTAGGGATTTGTTAGGTTTTAGTTTCTCTATTTGTCTGAGGATCACGTCACTAGTTACCGCAATCGTACATAGTTTATTATCCTGTTCTACATAATCTATTATTTCAGGAATATTGCTAGTATTTTCCTGGGTGAAAACTGAGAGGAAGTAGGTACTGAGAATTTCACACATATCCTTATCACTGTCAGTGATCTGACCAGAGTTACTCTTAAGTGGGCCAATCTTGTCCCTAATCTTACTTCTGTATACCTGAAAGAACCCTTTTGGGTTAGTCTTTGAATCCCTTGCGACCTTAGCCTCATAATCCCTTTTTGCTTTTCTTATTCCTTTCTTTATTTCTCTCTTTAATTGAATATATTGATTTCTTAACTGCCCATCCCCTCTTTTGATATGCCTATATATGCCTCTCTTTTGACCAATGAGATGTTTTAATCCATTGTTCATCCATTTGGGATCATTTTTGTTAGATCTAATTTCCCTACTTGGAACAAAAGTTGTCTGGGCAGCAAGAACTATGTTCTGAAAAACGTCATATTTGCAACCAAGATCACCTACCTGACCCACAGTCAGGACATCCCAATTTAGCCCACCCAGGTAATTTTTCAGTCCCATGAAGTTGGCCAAGCGAAAATCTGGGACAGAGATTTGATTGCAGTTATCTGGGTAATTCCATGATATATTGAAACTAAGTGATTTGTGATCACTTTCCCCAAGCTCATCATTAACCTCAAGATTATTAACTAGTGAATCTTTATTGGCAAGAACCAAGTCAAGCAGATTGTTTCCTCTAGTTGGTTTTGCCACAACCTTTTCTAAAAAGCAATCCTGAACTGTATCAAGAAAGTCACTAGACTCAAGATTTCCTGTCATATTGTTCCAATCAATTTGTCTAAAGTTAAAATCTCCCATTATCACAACATTTTCATATCTAGTTGCCTTACGAATTTCGTCCCATAACAGCTTACAGCACTCCCTATCAAGGTTTGGGGGCCTATAAATCACACCCAAAATTAATTTGTCATGTCCCTCGAGAAACTGTAGCCAAACAGATTCTGTGTTCGATGTTTCTAATCTTATATCATGTCTAAGACAGCAGTTTAAATTTTCTCTGACTTACATCGCCACTCCACCACCCTTCCTGTTGACCCTGTCAGTGTGGAATAGTTTATAACCCTGTATGTTGCATTCAGAAGGCATTTCTCTATCTTTCAGGTTGAACCAGGTCTCTGTTATACCAATAATATCTATATTACCTGCACATGCAAGTAATCTTAGCTCATCTATCTTATTTCTTAGACTCCTACTATTTGTATAGTAAACTTTAAAAGAGCTAGTCACTCACTGCCCTCTACTATCTCTCTTTGTTGATCAACTGATTTACCATTACTAGAAACTTTATTTTGAATATTGTCTTTTAAACATATTCCTGAGGTATACCGGTAATAACTGCTGTTTTTAACCCTAATGCTGCAGCCTGATTGTTTCCCACAAACACCCATACCTCTATAATTTATCAGTTTAAATTCCTAGACAAGTCATCAATTACCCTCTCAATTGAACTGGCTAATGCAACCACTCCATCCCCAGAGAGATGAACCCCATCCCTTGCATACATATCACGTTTGTCAAAGAATAGGTCCCAGTTATCAATGAATGGGATTGCAAGTTCCTTGCAGTACCTGTCTAGCCAGCAATTTATACCAATTGCCCTAGACATCCATTCATTGCCCACTCCCTTTCTAGGCAAGATGCAACATATGACTGGGATCCCTCCCTTAGACCTAACCTAGTTCCTGTCTCCTGTCCTTCCCAATGTCATTACCCCCAGTACTAAGACAGATAATGGGCTTGTTCCCATTACCTGCCATATTATTATCCAACCTGCTGACTATGTCACCAATACCAGCTCCAGGAAGTCATACCCCCTGTCTGACCTTTCTGTCTCTGTTACAAAATGCACGGTCCCTATATCTTACCTGAGAATCGCCTACTATTAAAATATTCTTACCTTGATTAGCAGGGGAATTAGTGGTACCTTCAACCTCACTAACCATTGAAGTACACTCGTCTTGGAGAACAGAGAATCTATTTCCTACCTTCACATCTTCTCTATAAACTCTCATCTTCCTTCTTCCTGAACTGTGAACCACTTGCCACTTAAAGCGGCTGCCACTATCACTGCTGATGACCATTTTCTCCTTACCCGCTAAATCCTTCTCACACTCACTCCCAAACTCATCTAGGCAAAGCTTCAGCCTTCTATTTTCCTCATCAAGAAGAAGAACCTCCTTCTTCAACACTTGAACCAGAGATTCTAAAACACTACAACAAGCCATGGTGCTTGGTAACACCCCACGCTAACTCCCAAAAGCTTAGGCAGGTATGACCGCAGGTGACCACTGACCTCAGCGTACTGAGGACCACTGACCTCAGCATACTGATCATTCACGACACCCAGCACGGATTAAGGAAAGGGAAATCCTGTGTCACAAACCTACTGAAATTCTACAAGGTGACAGCCGTAAGACAAGAGAGAGAGAGAGGAGTGGATAGAGTGCATTTTCTTGGACTATAAGAAGGTTTTTGACACAGTACCACACAAGAGATTAGTGCAAAAGCTACAAACAGGGACACTTCGGAGTCTATTCCTTCCGTTATGTCGTTCACAAATACCAGAAACAGCACTGGTCCTAGGACTGACCCCTGTGGAATCCCATTTGTAACAGGCACCCACTCTGACACTTCGCCACATACCATTACTCGCTGTTGTCTTCCTGACAGGTATTCCCTAATCCACTGCAGTGCCTTTCCTGTTATTCCTGCCTGGTCCTCCAGCTTCCGCACTAATCTCTTGTGTGGAACTGTGTCAAACGCCTTGTTACAGTCCAAAAAATGCCATCTACCCACCCCTCTCTCTCTTGTCTTACTGTTGTCACCCTGTCATAGAACTCCAGTAGTTATGTGACACAGTATTTCCCATCCCTGAAGCCGTGCTGGCTGTCATTGATAAGCTCATTCCTTTCTAGGTGCTACATCACTTTTCTGATAATCATCTCATTGACTTTGCATACTATACATGTCAGTGACACTGGTCTGTAGCTTAATGCTTTGGGTCTGTCACCTTTTTTAAAAATTGGGATTACATTTGCTATCTTCTATACCGCTGGAAGTCGTCCTGTTTCGACAGATGCGTTGAAGATTGTTGTTAGAGGCACACATAGTGCCTCTGCTCCCTCTCTCAGGACCCATGGAGAGATGATATCCGGCCCCATCGCCTTTGAGGTGTCTAGCTCGCTTAGCAGCCTCTTCACTTCTTACTTGGTTGTATGTAGTGTCCAACACTTGATGGTGTACCCCACCTCTCCATCTTTCTGGAGTCCCTCCTGTCTCCTTTGTGAACACTTTTTTGAATCTCCTGTTGAGCTCCTCACATACTTCACGGTCGTGTGTGTGTGTGTGTGTGTACTCACCTAGTTGAGGTTGTGGGGGTCGAGTCCGAGCTCCTGGCCCCGCCTCTTCACTGATCACTACTAGGTCACTCTCCCTGAGCCGTGAGCTTTATCATACCTCTGCTTAAAGCTATGTATGGATCCTGCCTCCACTACATCGCTTCCCAAACTATTCCACTTACTGACTACTCTGTGGCTGAAGAAATACTTCCTAACATCCCTGTGATTCATCTGTGTCTTCAGCTTCCAACTGTGTCCCCTTGTTACTGTGTCCAATCTCTGGAACATCCTGTCTTTGTCCACCTTGTCAATTCCTCTCAGTATTTTGTATGTCGTTATCATGTCCCCCCTATCTCTCCTGTCCTCCAGTGTCGTCAGGTTGATTTCCCTTAACCTCTCCTCGTAGGAGATACCTCTTAGCTCTGGGACTAGTCTTGTTGCAAACCTTTGCACTTTCTCTAGTTTCTTCACGTGCTTGGCTAGGTGTGGGTTCCAAACTGGTGCCGCATACTCCAATATGGGCCTAACGTACACGGTGTACAGGGTCCTGAATGACTCCTTATTAAGATGTCGGAATGCTGTTCTGAGGTTTGCTAGGCGCCCATATGCTGCAGCAGTTATTTGGTTGATGTGCGCTTCAGGAGATGTGCCTGGTGTTATACTCACCCCAAGATCTTTTTCCTTGAGTGAGGTTTGTAGTCTCTGACCCCCTAGACTGTACTCCGTCTGCGGCCTTCTTTGCCCTTCCCCAATCTTCATGACTTTGCACTTGGTGGGATTGAACTCCAGGAGCCAATTGCTGGACCAGGTCTGCAGCCTGTCCAGATCCCTTTGTAGTTCTGCCTGGTCTTCGATCGAGTGAATTCTTCTCATCAACTTCACGTCATCTGCAAACAGGGACACCTCAGAGTCTATTCCTTCCGTCATGTCGTTCACAAATACCAGAAACAGCACTGGTCCTAGGACTGACCCCTGCGGGACCCCGCTGGTCACAGGTGCCCACTCTGACACCTCGCCACGTACCATGACTCGCTGCTGTCTTCCTGACAAGTATTCCCTGATCCATTGTAGTGCCTTCCCTGTTATCCCTGCTTGGTCCTCCAGTTTTTGCACCAATCTCTTGTGTGGAACTGTGTCAAACGCCTTCTTGCAGTCCAAGAAAATGCAATCCACCCACCCCTCTCTCTTGTCTTACTGCTGTCACCATGTCATAGAACTCCAGTAGGTTTGTGACACAGGATTTCCCGTCCCTGAAACCATGTTGGCTGCTGTTGATGAGATCATTCCTTTCTAGGTGTTCCACCACTCTTCTCCTGATAATCTTCTCCATGATTTTGCATACTATACATGTCAGTGACACTGGTCTGTAATTTAATGCTTCATGTCTGTCTCCTTTTTTAAAGATTGGGACTACATTTGCTGTCTTCCATGCCTCAGGCAATCTCCCTGTTTCGATAGATGTATTGAATATTGTTGTTAGGGGTACACATAGCGCCTCTGCTCCCTCTCTCAATACCCATGGGGAGATGTTATCTGGCCCCATTGCCTTTGAGGTATCTAGCTCACTCAGAAGCCTCTTCACTTCTTCCTCGGTTGTGTGCACTGTGTCCAGCACTTGGTGGTGTGCCCCACCTCTCCGTCTTTCTGGAGTCCCTTCTGTCTCCTCTGTGAACACTTCTTTGAATCTCTTGTTGAGTTCTTCACATACTTCACGGTCATTTCTTGTTGTCTCTCCTCCTTCCTTCCTTAGCCTGATTACCTGGTCCTTGACTGTTGTTTTCCTCCTGATGTGGCTGTACAACAGTTTCGGGTCAGATTTGGCTTTCGCTGCTATGTCATTTTCATATTGTCTGTCTGTGTGTGTGTGTGTGTGTGTGTGTGTGTGTGTGTGTGTGTGTGTGTAGCTGTGTTTTGTGTATGTGACAGGATGTTCCAGAGATGGGACACACCAACAAGGGGTCACAATTGGAAGTTGAAGACTCAGATGAGTCACAGGGATGTTTGGAAGTATTTCTTCAGTCACAGAGTTGTCAGGAAGTGGAATAGTCTGGAAAGGGAGGTGGTGGAGGCAGGTACCATACATAGGTTTAGGAAGAGGTATGATAAAGCTCACGTAGCAGGGAATGACCTAGTAGCAACCAGTGAAGAGGTGGGTTAAGGAGCTATGAATCAACCCCTGCAACCACATATAGGTGAGTACACACGCACACACACACGTGCATGCCCACACACACACACACAGTATATTGATGATAAAGGCTAAAGTGTCATTTGAAAACAGGTGAATTTGTAAATGAAGTGATAAGCCTATAGAGGCAGGTGCCAGAAGTCGCCAGAAACTTACCACAGGTCAGCTGTTTTTAATAATCTTCCTAGCTTGCTAGTGTACTCGCATATAATCTAGTGATACCAGTGAATAGCAGAATACAGTGTTGTAGTAGCAACTAACCAGTATTATAATGATACTTAGTGAAGTGGAGTGACTTTCATTAGTTTCTTTTTTCTTGAAATACCAGACATATACTGTGAATTTCATATAACCTGTAGTTACCAGCGGTCGCAATATACACAACGAGAAGCAATTATTACTCCAGAAAAAGCGACCTTCCTCCAAAATTTGCACCAGTCAACTATAGTGATAATATAGCATTTATTGTGGTGGAGATGGAAAAAAAATAGAAAAGCTAGATACAGCGATTGATAAACAAGGGTTGAGGTCGACCGTTCGTCATTGTAGGAGTTGCCAGCAGTCACCGACTCTTCAACACGCAAGTTATACTTTTGTATCAATCAAATCACATATTACTCGGGTTGATAATTTCCAGTAGATCCTTCATGTGTTAGCTCAAATCACCGACCAGTATGGTTTATATAAGTGACCCACTGATCAGATCAGATCGACTGGTCCGAACCCTCGACTGGTCCGAACCCTTGACTGGTCCAAACCCTGGACTGGTCCGAACCCTGGACTGGTTTCAAACGGTTTCGTTGGACAATAAAGCAGACTGTAAACGGATGGGGTTGTAGGCGCCCTTATAAACACAAACATTAAATATATGTCAGGAACGTGCACGGTAAGCTGTCCAATATACAAAAACAGTTAGAAACAGAAATACAAATAGCTAGAGCTTCATTTAAGGAGGTTATTAATAGAATATTCAAGAGGTTGCTAGTAGAATTGCAGTAAATCAACCATTCAAATCATTATGAAGCTGTGTGTAGTCTGTGGTCAGTCAAACAAACGGGCTTCCACATGCATAAATTGTCATTTTTGTGGAAATTGGTGTCACGCCCCTTGTGCAAATATCCCAGAACTAGCTACAAGCAGTATTAAAACAGGAAAGTGTTTTTGGGTATGCCCAAATGAGATAAATCTGTGGACTAAAATCACAAGGGTATTAAAAGAGGTCAACATCAAAGCTGCTTTCATAGAAAACCTGGAAGCTTTCTACAACAGATGGGAACATAAAAAGTCTGGGCTGAATGGTACTGCCCTTGATACTGGCCATGTAGTCAGAAACTGTAAGGCTGGAGATGAAGTCCTGGTAGTCAGTAAATGTGGGGCTGATAGTGCTGTCCTGGGAGACAGTAATGGTGAAGCTGGAGGTGCTGTCCTGGGAGACAGTAATGGTGAAGCTGGAGGTGCTGTCCTGGGAGACAGTAATGGTGAAGCTGGAGATGCTGTCCTGGGAGACAGTAATGGTGAAGCTGGAGATGCTGTCCTGGGAGACAGTAATGGTGAAGCTGGAGATGCTGTCCTGGGAGACAGTAATGGTGAAGCTGGAGATTTTGTCCAGGTAGTCGGGAATTATACGCAGGAAGGAATACATATAAATGACCTCATAGGGGACAGGAGCCATAGTAGGGAAACAAGTGTAGTCAAAGATAAGATAAAACCAATATTGCAAACTAGAAATACCGCAGGAAATAGCAAACAAGAGGACTCCACTAGCAAGAGTGAGGATATATTACCAAAAACAACTGGTGGGAGCTCCATCGTTGGTGCTAGGGAGGATAGAAGTAAGACAGGGAAACATGCACCAACAGGGAATACAGTCACAGAAACCCAAGGCAAATGGAAACCAAGCCTGTGCACATACTATGCACTCGGTATCTGCTGGCATGGGAAATCTGGAAAAACAGATGGGACGTGCAACTATGACCACCCTAGAAAATGCCATGCCCATATGACAACAGGAAAATGCAAACTCCCTTCCTGTAAGCTTTTTCACCCTGAACTGTGTACCTCTTCAGTACAGGAAAGACTGTGCTATAACTTAAATTGCCAGGCATACCATCTAAAGGGGACAAAAAGATACAAAACATCCAGGCCATGGGAAAACCTGGGTAGCCACAGCCACTCAAGAGGGAGAGGTTTTTTAGTGCCAGGAAGGAAAAAAAACTGGCAGGAAATGGCAGAAATCGTACACCAAATCCAGTCATTCCTGGAGTGGAACCACAGTCGACGGCCTCCACTCCAAACCAACAGATACAGATACTAATGCCGGAAAAAAAATCCCCCCCCCCAGTACCAACAATACCACCATTCCGATAACATTCTTCTTGTCAAATATACAGGGTCTAAAGCCAGCAACAAACAACAAAATACCTTTCATCCGTGGACTGCTTGCAGAGGCAAAGGCAATGTTCGCGGTTTTCACTGAGACCCACATAAAGGATCACTTGGACAACGAAATATGGATCCCAGGTTACAACCTATACAGATGTGACAGAGTGAACAGGCAAAAGGGGGGGGGGTTGGCCTGTACATTGCAGAGTCACTTGTTTGCACAGAACTGCTAAATGCCTCAAATGATGTAGTGGAAGTTTTAGCAGTAAAGGTCGAGAACCAAAACCTAGTCATTGTGGTAGTCTACAAGCCTCCGGATGCAACATCCCAGCAATTCCAGGAACAGCTGTTAAAAATTGACCACTGTCTGGAAAATCTTCCAGCTCCTGCACCCAACATCTTGCTCCTGGGGGATTTCAACTTAAGGCACCTAAAATGGAGGAATATAGCAAATAATATTGTTGCAGTAATAACACCAGGAGGCAGCTCTGATGAAAACTCACACTCACGCGAGCTTTTAAATCTCTGCACAAAATTCAATTTAAACCAGCAAATAATAGAGCCTACTAGACTGGAGAATACACTAGACCTCATCTTCACTAACAATGATGATCTGATAAGAAATGTCACCATATCAAAAACAATATACTCAGATCACAACATAATTGAGGTTCAGACATGTATGCGTGGAGCCCCAGACCGACATAATGAGATTAGTCACGAGGGAGCATTCACCAAATTCAACTTCAATAACAAAAACATAAAGTGGGACCAAGTAAACCAAGTCCTAACCGATATAAGTTGGGAAGATATACTAAGCAACACAGACCCCAACTTATGCCTAGAACAGATTAACTCGGTGGCACTCGATGTATGCACAAGGCTTATTCCTCTAAGAAAAAGGAGGAGTAATGTAAAATAGAAAGAGACAGGCGCTCCCTTTACAGGCGACGAAAAAGAATAACAGAGCGGCTAAAAGAGGTCAATATATCTGAAATGCGTAGGGAGACACTGGTCAGAGAAATAGCAAGCATCGAACTTAAGCTTAAAGAATCCTTTAGGAGTCAGGAATCGCAGGAAGAACTAAAAGCCATAAATGAAATTGAAAGAAACCCAAAGTATTTCTTCTCCTATGCCAAATCAAAATCGAGAACAACGTCCAGTATTGGGCCCCTACTTAAACAAGATGGGTCCTACACAGATGACAGCAAGGAAATGAGTGAGCTACTCAAGTCCCAATATGACTCAGTTTTTAGCAAGCCGCTAACCAGACTGAGAGTCGAAGATCAAAATTATTTTTTTATGAGAGAGCCACAAAATTTGATTAACACAAGTCTATCCGATGTTACCCTGATGCCAAATGACTTCGAACAGGCGATAAATGACATGCCCATGCACTCTGCCCCAGGGCCAGACTCATGGAACTCTGTGTTCATCAAGAACTGCAAGAAGCCCCTATCACGAGCCTTTTCCATCCTATGGAGAGGGAGCATGGATACGGGGGTCGTCCCACAGTTACTAAAAACAACAGACATAACCCCACTCCACAAAGGGGGCAGTAAAGCAACAGCAAAGAACTACAGACCAATAGCACTAACATCCCATATCATAAAAATCTTTGAAAGGGTCCTAAGAAGCAAGATCACCACCCATCTAGAAACCCATCAGTTACACAACCCAGGGCAAGATCGGTTTAGAACAGGTCGCTCCTGTCTCAACTATTGGATCACTACGACAAGGTCCTAAATGCACTAGAAGACAAAAAGAATGCAGATGTAATATATACAGACTTTGCAAAAGCCTTCGACAAGTGTGACCATGGCGTAATAGCGCACAAAATGCGTGCTAAAGGAATAACAGGAAAAGTCGGTCGATGGATCTATAATTTCCTCACTAACAGAACACAGAGAGTAGTCGTCAACAGAGTAAAGTCCGAGGCAGCTACGGTGAAAAGCTCTGTTCCACAAGGCACAGTACTCGCTCCCATCTTGTTCCTCATCCTCATATCCGACATAGACAAGGATGTCAGCCACAGCACCGTGTCTTCCTTTGCAGATGACACCCGAATCTGCATGACAGTGTCTTCCATTGCAGACACTGCAAAGCTCCAGGTGGACATCAACCAAATCTTTCAGTGGGCTGCAGAAAACAATATGAAGTTCAACGATGAGAAATTTCAATTACTCAGATATGGTAAACATGAGGAAATTAAATCTTCATCAGAGTACAAAACAAATTCTGGCCACAAAATAGAGCGAAACACCAACGTCAAAGACCTGGGAGTGATCATGTCGGAGGATCTCACCTTCAAGGACCATAACATTGTATCAATCGCATCTGCTAGAAAAATGACAGGATGGATAATGAGAACCTTCAAAACTAGGGAGGCCAAGCCCATGATGACACTCTTCAGGTCACTTGTTCTATCTAGGCTGCAATATTGCTGCACACTAACAGCACCTTTCAAGGCAGGTGAAATTGCCGACCTAGAAAATGTACAGAGAACTTTCACGGCACGCATAACGGAGATAAAACACCTCAATTACTGGGAGCGCTTGAGGTTCCTAAACCTGTATTCCCTGGAACGCAGGAGGGAGAGATACATGATTA
>NC_091340.1:21057677-21062677 GCF_038502225.1 Cherax quadricarinatus | reverse complement strand
GGGTGTTCACACTAAAGTTCAACTTAAGAAAAACTGTTAACGGAAGTAAAGGTCAAATCAGCTACAGAAAACGGAAATTTTGCTCCATAGAAAATGGGCATTAAAAATACCTTTAAAAATACCATTACCGATGACTATAGAGATACCATTAGAGATACCATTAAAACATCGAAGATACCATTAAAGATATTGTTTGTTTTCTATAGCACTTCCCGTTTTCTGTTGCTGCTGTTTAACCTTTACTTCCATTAAGTTTTTTCTTAACAGTTAACCTTTAATGTGAACACCCGTCTCCGTTTTCTTTACTGTGCATACTGTCCGTTTTCTATGAAGCAGGATGTATATACACTGAGAGGTGCGTATATCTCAGTGAATATACAGAGGTGTGTATATCTCAGTGTATATACAGAGAGGTGTGTATATCTCAGTGAATATACAGAGAGGTGTGTATATCTCAGTGAATATACAGAGAGGTGTGTATATCTCAGTGTATATACAGAGAGGTGTGTATATCTCAGTGTATATACAGAGAGGTGTGTATATCTCAGTGTATATACAGAGAGGTGTGTATATCTCAGTGAATATACAGAGAGGTGTGTATATCTCAGTGTATATACAGAGAGGTGTGTATATCTCAGTGTATATACACTGAGAGGTGTGTATATCTCAGTGTATATACACTGAGAGGTGTGTATATCTCAGTGTATATACAGAGAGGTGTGTATATCTCAGTGTATATACAGAGAGGTGTGTATATCTCAGTGTATATACAGAGAGGTGTGTATATCTCAGTGAATATACAGAGAGGTGTGTATATCTTTGTGAATATATACTGAGAGGCGTATATATCCCAGTTTATATAAAGTAAGAGGTTTGTATATCTCAGTGTATATACAGTGAGAGGTGTGTATATCTCAGTGTATATTAAGTGAGAGGTGTATATATATCTCAGCGTATATTCAGTGAGAGGTGTGTATATCTCAGTGTATATACACTGAGAGGTGCATATACAGCAGTAATACAAACACCTTAATCAGCAGTGGTTCAGTAAGCCACTTACACATCTACCGTCACACACTATTATCTCAGCTCCCTAACTTACTACATATTATCTACATCTACCTGGTAGATATCTGGGATTTGGTCAGGAAACTGGACAAGTGTTTCCTGACAAGTGTTTCCTGACGCTGGTGTTAGTCATATGATGATCCACAATTGGAGCTTTTGGTCATCTGAGTGAGCCCTTCCGCTGGCTTACCTCTCCACCAATTTAAAAATTATAGTTATAATTACATGCATCACATTATAGAAAATAAAATGTTTTATATAGCTGGTGAACTGTAAATAATGTTAGTTAACATTACCGTAATGTTAACACTAATGTTAGTTGTGTTAGCAGTAACTAAAAGTAGACGTGAAGGTAGATGATGGTGAAGGTAGATAATAGCACACAAAATGTGGAAGACTGGCATTACGGGGAAGGAAGGCAGATGGATCATTGGGTTCCTAACATAAAGAACACAAACAGCAGTTCTCCAAGGCACTGTCCTGGCACCGCTGCTGTTTCTTATCCTCACAGCACACACAGATAAAAACACTCGTCACTGTTTCAGTTGACACTAAAACAAGCATGAAAGTCACTACGGTAGAAGTCACTGAAAAACTGAAGGAAGATATAAGCAGTGTTTTCCAGTGGGCAGTGAAGAACATGACGTTCAGTGGTGGTAAGTTCCAGATGCTGAGGTATGGAAAGAATGAAGAACTCAAAAGGAACACTGTATATAAAACTCAAGAGGGTCACCAAATAAAAAGAAAGGAACACGGTAAAAAACTTGGGAATAATTATGAGAGCTGACCTTTCTTTTAAAGACCATAACAAGACAAAGATCACGACAGCCGGGAAGATCACTGGGTGGATAATGTGAACTTTCAAAACAAGGGAAATAATGCTAGTGCTCCTTTATTTAGAATATTGTTCAGTGCTGACGGCCCCGTTCAGGGTATGAGCAATGTCAGAGCTTGGACAAACATAGAGATCGTTTACGGCACACATAGAGCCAGAAAAGCCAGTAAATTACTGAGAACGTTTTAAAGTCTTGAACGTGTACTCACTGGAGCGGAAATATATAGGAGGAAAGTACTCGAGGGTCTGGTCCCAAATCTGCACACTGCCATAACAGACTAAAGCGAAAGATGCGGAAGGAAATCCAAAATAAACCCAGTAAAAAGCAGAGGTACGGTGGACACAATAAAGGAAACCTGTATCAACATTCTTGGCCTTATATTAATTATATACACTGCTGGAACAAATGTACAATATATCATGTACAGTGCTGGAACAAGTGTACAATATATCATCTACAGTGCTGGAACAAGTGTACAATATATCATGTACACTGCTGGAACAAGTGTACAATATATCATGTACACTGCTGGAACAAGTGTACAATATATCATGTACACTGCTGGAACAAGTGTACAATATATCATGTACACTGCTGGAACAAGTGTGCAATATATCATGTACAGTGCTGGAACAAGTGTACAATATATCACAAACACTGCTGGAACAAGTGTACAATATATCACATACACTGCTGGAACAAGTGTACAATATATCACAAACACTGCTGGAACAAGTGTACACTATATAACACTGCTGGAACAAGTGTACAATATATAACACTGCTGGAACAAGTGTACAATATATAACACTGCTGGAACAAGTGTACAATATATCACAAACACTGCTGGAACAAGTGTACAATATATCACAAACACTGCTGGAACAAGTGTACAATATATCACAAACACTGCTGGAACAAGTGTACACTATATAACACTGCTGGAACAAGTGTACAATATATAACACTGCTGGAACAAGTGTACAATATATAACACTGCTGGAACAAGTGTACAATATATCACAAACACTGCTGGAACAAGTGTACAATATATCACAAACACTGCTGGAACAAGTGTACAATATATCACAAACACTGCTGGAACAAGTGTACACTATATAACACTGCTGGAACAAGTGTACAATATATAACACTGCTGGAACAAGTGTACAATATATAACACTGCTGGAACAAGTGTACAATATATCACAAACACTGCTGGAACAAGTGTACAATATATCACAAACACTGCTGGAACAAGTGTACAATATATCACAAACACTGCTGGAACAAGTGTACAATATATAACACTGCTGGAACAAGTGTACAAGTCTTCAAGAGGAAACTGGACAAGTATCATCACCAGGTGCCAGATCAAGCAGGCTGTGATAGATATGTAGAGCAGTTGACCACCACCAGCAACAGCTTGGTTGACCAGGCAAACACACAAAGACTCTCGAAACTCATCAAAGGCAAAGGAATCGAAGATGAAAGTGATGGTAGATGAAGGTGACTATGATCATATAGGAGAATGAACCATGAATTGAACCTTGGCGCATGACTGTGGCAACCACAACTCTTACTACTGCACCACAGAGGTTACAATGAGATGCCTGTACCGTGTATGTGTGTGTGAGTGTGTGTGTGTGTGTGAGTGTGTGTGTGTGTGTGTGTGTGTGTGTGTGTGTGTGTGTGTGTGTGTGTGTGTGTGTATGTGCGTGTGTGTGCGTGTGTGGTGTGTGTGTGTGTGTGGTGTGTGTGTGTGTGGTGTGTGTGTGTGTGGTGTGTGTGTGTGTGTGTGTGTGTGTGTGTGTGTGTGTGTGTGTGTGGTGTGTGTGTGGTGTGTGTGTGGTGTGTGTGTGGTGTGTGTGTGGTGTGTGTGTGTGGTGTGTGTGTGTGGTGTGTGTGTGTGGTGTGTGTGTGTGGTGTGTGTGTGTGGTGTGTGTGGGGGTGTGTGTGTGTTGTGTGTGTGTGTGGTGTGTGTGTGTGGGGTGTGTGTGTGTGGGGTGTGTATGTGTGGTGTGTGTGTGTGTGGTGTGTGTGTGTGTGTGTGGTGTGTGTGTGTGGTGTGTGTGTGTGTGTGTGTGTGGTGTGTGTGTGTGGTGTATGTGTGTATATGTGTGTGTGTGTTTGTGTTTGTGTGTGTGTGTGATGTGTTTATGTATGTGTGTGGGTGTGTGTGTGTGTGTGTGTGTATGTATGTATGTATGTATGTATGTATGTGTGTGTGTGTGTATGTATGTATGTATGTATGTATGTATGTATGTATGTGTATGTGTGTGTGTGTGTGTGTGTGTGTGTGTGTACTCACCTAGTTGTACTCACCTAGTTGAGGTTGCGGGTGTCGAGTCCGAGCTCCTGGCCCCGCCTCTTCACTGATCGCTACTAGGTCACTCTCCCTGAGCCGTGAGCTTTATCATACCTCTGCTTAAAGCTATGTATGGATCCTGCCTCCACTACATCGCTTCCCAAACTATTCCACTTACTGACTACTCTGTGGCTGAAGAAATACTTCCTAACATCCCTGTGATTCATCTGTGTCTTCAGCTTCCAACTGTGTCCCCTTGTTACTGTGTCCAATCTCTGGAACATCCTGTCTTTGTCCACCTTGTCAATTCCTCTCAGTATTTTGTATGTCGTTATCATGTCCCCCCTATCTCTCCTGTCCTCCAGTGTCGTCAGGTTGATTTCCCTTAACCTCTCCTCGTAGGACATACCTCTTAGCTCTGGGACTAGTCTTGTTGCAAACCTTTGCACTTTCTCTAGTTTCTTCACGTGCTTGGCTAGGTATGGGTTCCAAACTGGTGCCGCATACTCCAATATGGGCCCAACGTACACGGTGTACAGGGTCCTGAATGATTCCTTATTAAGATGTCGGAATGCTGTTCTGAGGTTTGCTAGGCGCCCATATGCTGCATGTGCCTGGTGTTATACTCACCCCAAGATCTTTTTCCTTGAGTGAGGTTTGTAGTCTCTGACCCCCTAGATTGTACTCCGTCTGCGGCCTTCTTTGCCCTTCCCCAATCTTCATGACTTTGCACTTGGTGGGATTGAACTCCAGGAGCCAATTGCTGGACCAGGTCTGCAGCCTGTCCA
>NC_091340.1:20992677-21052677 GCF_038502225.1 Cherax quadricarinatus | reverse complement strand
CATCTCCCTCTCTACCACCACCATCTCCCTCTCTACCACCACCATCTCCCTCTCTACCACCACCATCTCCCTCTCTACCACCATCCATCACCCTCTCTACCACCACCATCTCCCTCTCCACCACCACCATCTCCCTCTCCACCACCACCATCTCCCTCTCTACCATGACTATCTCCCTCTCTACCACCATCATCTCCCTCTCTACCACCACCATCTCCCTCTCTACCACCATCATCTCCCTCGCTACCACCACCATCTCCCTCTCTACCTCCACCATCTCCCTCTCTACCACCATCCCTCTCCCTCTCTACCACCACCATCTCCCTCTCTACCACCACCATCTCCCTCTCTACCACCATGCATCTCCCTCTCTACCACCACCATCACCCTCTCTACCACCATCCATCTCCCTCTCTACCACCATCCATCTCCCTCTCTACCATCATCCATCTCCCTCTCTACCACCACCCATCTCCCTCTCTACCACCATCTCCCTCTGTACCACCATCCATCTCCCTCTCTACCACCATCTCCCTCTCTACCACCATCCATCTCCCTCTCTACCACCATCTCCCTCTCTACCACTATCCATCTCCCTCTCTACCGCCATCCATCTCCCTCTCTACCACCATCCATCTCCCTCACTACCACCATCCATCTCCCTCTCTATCACCACCCATCACCCTCTCTACCACCATCCATCTTCCTATCTACCACAATCCATCTCCCTCTCTACCACCGCCATCTCCCTCTCCACCACCATCCATCACCCTCTCCACCACCATCTCCCTCTCTACCACCACCATCTCCCTCTCTAACACCACCATCTCCCTCTCTAGCACCACCATCACCCTCTCTACCACCACCATCTCCCTCTCTACCACCACCATCTCCCTCTCTACCACCACCATCTCCCTCTCTACCACCACCATCTCCCTCTCTACCACCACCATCACCCTCTCTAGCACTACCATCTCCCTCTCTACTCTTTAGATCCTTCTCTACCACCACCATCTCCCTCTCTACCACCACCATCACCCTCTCTACCACCACCATCACCCTCTCTACCACCACCATCTCCCTCTCTACCACCACCATCTCCCTCTGTACCACCACCATCACCCTCTCTACCACCACCATCACCCTCTCTACCACCACCATCTCCCTCTCTACCACCACCATCACCCTCTCTACCACCACCATCTCCCTCTCTACCACCACCATCTCCCTCTCTACCACCACCATCTCCCTCTCTACCACCACCATCACCCTCTCTACCACCACCATCACCCTCTCTACCACCACCATCACCCTCTCTACCACCACCATCTCCCTCTCTACGACCACCATCACCCTCTCTACCACCACCATCTCCCTCTCTACCACCACCATCTCCCTCTCTACCACTACCATCTCCCTCTCTACTCTTTAGATCCTTCTCTACCACCACCATCTCCCTCTCTACCACCACCATCACCCTCTCTACCACCACCATCACCCTCTCTACCACCACCACCTCCCTCTCTACCACCACCATCACCCTCTCTACCACCATCACCCTCTCTACCACCACCGTCACCCTCTCTACCACCACCATCTCCCTCTCTACAACCACCATCACCCTCTCTATCACCACCATCTCCCTCTCTACCACCACCATCACCCTCTCTACCACCACCATCACCCTCTCTACCACCATCACCCTCTCTACCACCACCGTCACCCTCTCTACCACCACCATCACCCTCTCTACCACCATCACCCTCTCTACCACCACCGTCACCCTCTCTACCACCACCATCTCCCTCTCTACAACCACCATCACCCTCTCTATCACCACCATCTCCCTCTCTACCACCACCATCACCCTCTCTACCACCACCATCACCCTCTCTACCACCACCATCACCCTCTCTACCACCACCATCTCCCTCTCTACCACCACCATCACCCTCTCTACCACCACCATCACCCTCTCTACCACCACCATCACCCTCTCTACCACCACCATCTCCCACTCTACCACCACCATCACCCTCTCTACCAGCACCATCTCCCTCTCTACCACCACCATCACCCTCTCTACCACCACCATCACCCTCTCTACCACCACCATCTCCCTCTCTACCACCACCATCACCCTCTCTACCACCACCATCTCCCTCTCTACCACCACCATCACCCTCTCTACCACCACCATCACCCTCTCTACCACCACCATTCTCAGTAGTAGTAACCAGTTACCAGTAACCAGTGTACCAGTAGATGACTCACTACCAACCGTCTCTGCCTGAGTCACTGACTGTATTCATATTGTGCTGACCACAGCAGTATTCAAAGACCCCCTCACATATGGGTACTGTGGGCGGCCAGTCAGTTATACAAGAGAGAGCAGAGAGATAGGTACGGCTGTTAGGGCGCTCCCCACATTATCCGTAATATACGTACTACCAGCCTACGTGAGTATTACTTTACGCTATCCATGTGTTCGAACTCCCACATGATGCTGCGAGAGAGAAGCCACGCAAGTTCAGAGCCTCTGAAGTATCGTCTCATGTATCGCTTTGTGCTCCCAGTTGGATGCTAAGCGTGGTTTTCACCATTCCTGTAACATAGAGTGGCTTATCAAGCCACCTTCGTGGGTAGTGAGTGGAGTGCGCGCCAGAGCACCAGCGAGAGTCACACCCACCACCACCAACCACCCACCACCCACCTCATCTACCTGTGGTTGTTTGCACCCTTGTACCGGGTCCTAATACTGTTTTGGCTCACATAATTGGTCAAGAGATTGTAGCTGAGCGCCGACGATAAAGCCAATTATGTGAGTTCACCGAGAAAGCGCATTTCTCCACGACGACAGTGTGAGTGTCGGCGTCATCACCGCGCAGGACAACCTTCCTCATCACCAGTCATCACCGTCGACTACTACAGACTTCAGTGATAATTTTCTGTTTAGAGACATTTTTCTTGCATTTGAAGACATTTGCGTGTGTGAGATATTTATAGTAAATTTCTTGTGTACTCTAAACCTTGTGTTTTCAGTGTAGACTCAGTGTTTCTTTGACTCATTTTTTTTTGCAATATTTTTCAGTGTTTTTGCTCATCTTATATTTTTTTTATGTGTTTTTTTTATGCTACTCTCTGTCTGTATTAAGTATTATTGTGTAGTGTACCAGTCAGTCACTCTGTGTGAAGTGATTCATTTTTTTATCGTGTATTCTTTCAGCATTGTATTCTCCAGTAATTGCCATTGTATTTCATGCAGTGATATTCACCCCAGTATACCAAATTATCCAATTATTTCTGTGTCTTTTTTTCGTATGCCAGCAGTGTCTCATTCCTCTAATTTTTTCGCAGACTGTGTACCATTATTTTTGCCAGCAAATTTTTGTTGTATCAGTCACAGCAAGATTTTGTTGTAAGAATATACTAAAATAATGAATATGTGATTAAGCGTTGTGTGCCCTGCCACTTTAAGTGTTACACTTCCCGTTTTGTTCCTTTGTTTTAATTTTATTCATATTTTTATATTTCTTTGAACAAATTCACTCTTGATGCAATTTCAATTACTTTTAACGTAAAGTATTTTCTTTACTCTGTTTGAGTAAATTGTTTTGTCTAATTTACAATTAAGAGTTAAAGTGTTCAATCAGTTTTTTCTTCATATTTTTATTTCATTATTTAACCTGAGTTTTCCCATTGAAACTTTATTACTACAGTGATTATTTCTACACCTTATTTTGTTGCACTTGTTCTGCAGTGAATTATTTTGTTGCACTTGTTCTGCAGTGAATTATTTTGTTGCACTTGTTCTGCAGTGAATTATTTTGTTGCACTTGTTCTGCAGTGAATTATTTTGTTGCACTTGTTCTGCAGTGAATTATTTTCTTTTATTGATATTTTTATGAATTATATTTTAATTTTGTTTATGCATTCTTAGAAAATACTTAAATTTCCCAGTTAACAATTTAGTAATTTTATTTTCTACTTTTTACATTGATTTAAAATTTTATTAATTAATTTCTTTATTAGCAAGAGTAAAGACAGCTCATTTTGCATTTAATTCAGTCTCCAGTAATATTTTTACTTGTATATTTCAATGTAATTTTTTTTTCTTGGCCAATAGTCCTTCACATTGAGTTGTCCTTCCTCTTGCAGTGTATCTTAGACATTTTTTATTACTTTTGCAGAATTAGTTGCATCTCTTTTATTTCAATTCTAGCATTTTGTATCATTTTTATTGTTCATTATTTTTGCCTTATTTGTTCTCGTGCAACTTTGCCATTATGTCTCACATACCGTCAAGTGATACTTTAGTGAATGTCGACACTCAGACCTCTCAGGCTACTGCTGCTCCTGTCATCAGTCCTCACAATTCCTTAGCGACTGACAGACAGACCCAGACACCGAGATACTATAGTTATACTCGTGATTCCCTTGATGCATTACCTTTATTCAATGGCCATGTACATAGTCTTGAAGCATGGTTTGCGGCCATTCGTTCTTGTGCTGGTGCTCTAGCTGAAGGTCCTCCTTCAGAGGAAAGTCTTATCAGACTTGCTAAAGAAGCTCTTCATCGATCCCCTGCTGCTGTTCACGTTGTTGATCTCCTTGATATGCGTGACTTCAGGAATCTTACTAAGTGGTCACAATATGAGGAACTGATTCGTTCTTTCCTTGTCCCAGTAAAAACAGCTGATCCATATGTCGTTCTTAGGGAACTAATGAATGCTACACCCACGAGTAATGAATCGTTGAGTGCATTTGCTGTTAGATTAGACAAACTTTTATCATCATTTATCAATGCTGTCCAGTCATCAGCTTTTCTCCCTATAGAGGTTAAACCATTCACAGAACCGTTTGCTAAAATAGCAGCTTTTGGAGCAATCAAAGAACTAATGCCGCCTGCTTCTGTGTGTGCTTATGAGGCTCATCCTCCAACTGTGACGATGGAACCACTTACAGCCTTAAATCATGTACGTTCCTTGTGCCCCCAGGGTACTTTCCCATGTATTAAAAGTAATTTCACACCTATGCCTCAGTCTGCACCACCTCTTGTTTGCGCCACAGAGACAAATCGTGGTCGTCAACCACCTCAGAGGTCACCAAGAACCAGTGTACAGAGTCGTTATAAACCTCGTAGTATTCATAGTACATTCAGTAACCATAGTCGGCGGACTTGTTACAACTGTGGGTTCCGTGGCCATATTGCAATTAATTGTCCTGATAGTTACCCTAAGAGACGTCGTACTGATGATGAGTACCCAGATCTTCCCTACTGTACTTATCATAGAATACATGGACATGACACATCTGAGTGCAATGCTCTCTATAACCTTCAGTACTCTAGGTCTTTCCGTGGCCGTTCCAACCGCAGAACTCGTAGAGGAAACAGATATCGTGGTTCTCAAAATAACCAGAACCAGGCTTATTCTTCCAATTCTCAAAATAACCAGAACCAGGCTTATTCTTCCAATTTTCAAACTAACCAGAACCAGGCTCATTCTTCCAATTCGGGGGAATTCGAGCACCCCAGTCAAACCGTCCCATGGTGACAGTAGGTGATAATGAGTACACCATCCCCATTCACAATTCCTTTGAAGCCTTAAGCAGTCTCGAGAATGACAATCCTGCTGATGTTGCTTCACATGTCTCTGACGTAGATGATTTTGGGGATGAAGTAGAACAAGTCTTTTCTGATGACAATCCACCTTTTTGTTTGCACATAACTTCCAATGCAACCATAGGCCCTATAGTGCAAGCATCTGTTCATAATGTGCCCATTCATTTGTTCATGGACTCTGGTGAGCAAGTCAATATTATTAGGTCTAGTTTGTTTAAGGATAAGCAGTTACGACATGTCCTTCTCGTAGAACCGACTCATGTGTCCTCCCTTAGTGGAGTAGCTGGTTCTCACCTGCGTGTCCGAGGTCGGGCTTCCCTAACTTTTTCTATCCAAGGTAGAGACTTCACTGCTTCCTTCCTTGTTGTCGACCAGATTACTTTCCCTGGTGACCTTCTACTGGGCTTTGCTTCCATGCGAGACTTACGCATTGTGCTCGACCCTTATCGATGGCATGCCCAAATTGACGACTTGATCGTTCCATTCTGGGGTTACCAGCTTGGATCCGAGATCTGCCATACTGCCGCAGAGTATGACACTCGAATTAAGTCCTTACAGGCCAGTGCATTTTCCAGTAGCGTACCCAAGCGGTCAGGCACTGATGATCCTGTCACTTCTGTCTGTGTTCCTGCAACTTCAGACTTGCAAGATAGTGTCCAGTTACCTCAAGTGTCCGAGGACGCTCTGACTACCTTGAGTGCTGAGCCTATCCCTGCAATGTCTGCTAGTTCAAGTAGTAGTTTCTCCACAGGGGAAGCCTTGTCAGAAAACAATTACTTGCAACTAGTAATGCCATCTCTTGTTGATGTCAAATGCCGTCTGCAGAAAGACGTTTCTGTTGCGGTTAGTGCCCTCACTAGAGTGTCTGTAGTTGTTCCTAGTGTTCCAGATGGTGATAACGTCCTAGTTGACAGTGATTCTTGCAAAGTAAAAGGCCTATTTGTTGAACCATCCTTACATGTTGTAAGAGATAGTAAGATTCATTTCTTCCTAGCCAACACTTCTGGTCACAGTGTTCGCCTCAGAGCAAATACCAATCTTGTTGACCTTGTTCACTATCTTTACCCTGTTCAGGTAGAGGATGAGTTGTCACCTGACCAGAGGGTCGGTGCTATTTCTGCCGGGGAGACCTCATCCACTTCACTGGATCAATCTGTTCCACCAGTTGAGGAGAAAGACTTAGCTCCCACTGACTTCCCAGATGAAGTCAAGCGTTTGTTGACTCTGTTGAACAAAAGTCGTAAAGCCATTGCCTTACCAGGTGAGAAGATGGGTATAACGAACTTATTGTCCCATCGTATTTCACTTGAACCTGGTACTAGACCTATCTACATACCTGCATACAGAATGCCTCATTCACAAGTTGCTGTCGCAGAAGAATTGATCAATCAAATGCTTGATGATGGAGTTATTGCACCTAGCAATTCACCTTGGAATGCACCCTTGATCCTAGTACCTAAGAAGGATGGTACTTGGCGCCCAGTAATTGACTTTAGGAAGTAAAATGTGAAAACCATTCCAGATCGCTTCCCACTTCCTGTACTGGGTGATCTTTTACGTAACATCGGAGATAACAAAGTCTTTTCAACCCTGGATTTGTTACAAGGGTTTTGGCAAGTCCCTCTGCACGAGGACAGCCAAGAGCTAACTGCATTCTCCACTCCTACAGGTCATTATCACTTCCTCCGTATGGCGTTTGGATTATGATCTTCCCCTATCACGTTCTCAAGGCTCATGACTAAAATCTTTAGAGGTCTCATAGGTAATGCACTTATGGTGTACTTAGATGACGTAATCGTCATGTCTAAAGACGTGGATACACACTTGAAAAGACTTGATGTAGTACTTGGTAAGCTTGAAGAAGCCAATTTAAAGATCAAACTGTCTAAATGTCAATTTTTCAGATCAGAAATTAAGTTTCTTGGTCACGTAGTCACTCCTAGAGGGGTTACGACTGACCAAAGTAAAGTAACTGCAGTACTAAATTTTCCAAAACCCAAAACTGCTGATGCCGTAAGATCCTTTGTGGGCTTAGCAGGTTTTTATAGATCTTTCATTGCCAATTTTTCTTCTATAGCTGCTCCTCTAACTGAGTTGCTTAAGAAAGATGCTCCTTTTGTTTGGACCTTCCGTCAAGAAAGAGCATTCCAAACTCTAAAAGAAAAGCTAACATCTGCTCCAATTTTGAAATTTCCAGATTTTTCTAAGCCCTTCTGACAACTGATGCTAGTTCAATTGGCATAGGTGCCGTACTAGCTCAGAAGAACGATGGCAAGTACAACGCAGTTGCATTTGCTAGCTGAGTCCTTACGAAGGCTGAACGTAATTATACAGTAACTGAGCAAGAAGCTTTAGCAATAGTATGGTCTTTAAAGCACTTCCGAGACATTATTTATCAGTACTCTGTTCATGTCTTGACAGACCATGCTCCACTGATACCCTTATTCCAGAACAAACAACCTACTGGAAGGTTAGCCAGATGGACCTTGACTATCCAAGAGTTCAGTCCCAACTTTGAGCATTTACCTGGCAAGTCAAATGTAGTCGCAGATGCCTTATCGCGACATGTTAGTATAGTAACTGCAGACCCTCCATTTAGTGCTGAAGATGTAAAGAATGCTCAACGAACAGATCCCATGTGGTCTGGTGTGATTCGATTCCTGCTCCAGGAAGATCTTATTCTGACTGTGAAACCACCAGCACCCATCAGTGACTTTGTCATGAACCAAGAATTACTGTATCGAACAGCCGAGTTGGGTACTCCTAGCAGAAGAGTATACCAGTTAGTAATTCCACAGTCATTAGTGAATGTAGCCTTACAGCTAGTTCACAATGTACCAGGTGTTGCACACCCTGGTATGGATCGTTCAGTAAAATAAGCCAGATTGAAATACTTTTGGCCTCGTATGGCAACTGATATTTCTGAGTATGTTAAGAAATGTAGTGTCTGCATGCAACATAAATGCTAATGGTCCTAATCCAATCCAAGTATATCCAACTACTAGCGAACCATGGGAAAGAGTTGCGCTAGATTTGTTAACTAATTTCCAATGTTCCCTCCAAGGCAACAAACATCTGTGTGTTATGGTAGACCATTTCACCAGATATTGTGAGTTAGTTCCTATTGCAGATAAGACTGCCGAGACAGTAGCTAAAGCGTTTAAAGAACGCATTATCTGCAGGCATACCACCCCTAAGTCCCTAGTAACAGATAATGGAGGTGAATTCTGTAATGAGATTCTTGAAAATTTGTGTACCTTGTACAAGATCTCTAAATCCACCATTGTTCCTCATCATCCTGCCAGCAATGGGTTAGCGGAACGAACCAATAAGAAAGTACTTGATGTCTTGAGAGCCACTATCAATCCCAACAGTGAAACTTGGGATGAAGTTATACCTGATGTGCAGTGTGCTATAAATTCTGCTTACAATGTTTCTATAGGTGACACTCCACATTATGCATTGTACGGTGTAGATAAACGTTTGCCTTATGAGTTGTTATATTCTAATCCGAAACCAAATTACAACCCTGATGATTTCATAGCAACTCGTACCAGCTTAGCTCAAAGTGTTTTTAGAAGAATCCGTGAAACACAGCAGAATTTACAAGAGTCGCAAACACTCGAGCAAAGCCATCCAAAATCAAAGTAGGTTCGAGAGTTATGCTGATTAACTTTAACAAAACGTCTGCAATGCCAAAGCTTGATCAAAAGTTTGTTGGTCCTTATCGAGTAGTTGAACATATCACTGGTAATAAGTATAAGGTTAGAGAGATTAGTACTGGTCAGTATAAAGAATTGCATTTAGATCATATGAAGTTAGTATGTGATGATAATGATGTTCCAACCCAGACTAATGTGACAGACTCTAACAATCCTCCTGATCCTGTACTCTCTTCCTCTGATATTCAGTCAGACGATCAACCTGAATGTCGTTATTCCCTACGTACACGACAGGTATTGAGAAATCCTCAAGTATCATTTGTAACATCCAATTCAGATTTGCCTCAAATACAGCATGAGTTAGCCAATGCTACAGAGTTTGATCCTCCCAGAGATGACACTCATTCTGCATATGTCAATCTCACCCTAGCAGAGTTGGGGTTAAATGTAAATAACCTGTATAGATGAATAATTACAGTATCAACTTATCAGTATTCAAGAATTTTTTTTTTGTGTTCATGTTCTCTCCGCATTCTGAAAGTTAACAGTCTAGATTTGAGTGCACCGAATCTGCCTTTCCGTTAAACACTCTTTCTTTGTATATATTCCTTTCTCAGAATCCGTAGATCACATGAATACAGATCGATCGATCAAATTTTTTTTATCACTTATTGTGTAATCCCAACGTTGAGTTTCATTCGATGAATTGTGCTATATTATACCTTGTATTGCATTACAGTTTCAGTTACGTAAGCTTCCATTCCAATGTTCTACTTATGTATGTTATAATGTTCAATTGTTGTGTACTTTGACATTGTATAGAATCAGCCCAAACCGTATACCTGCCATCTCTAGTTTGTATTAGTTGTATGTCGGGACGACATACGTTAGCGTCGCCGAGCTCTCAGTAGTAGTAACAAGTTACCAGTAACCAGTGTACCAGTAGATGACTCACTACCAACCGTCTCTGCCTGAGTCACTGTCTGTATTCATATTGTGCTGACCACAGCAGTATTCAAAGACCCCCTCACATATGGGTACTGTGGGCGGCCAGTCAGTTATATGAGAGAGAGCAGAGAGATAGGTACGGCTGTTTGGGCGCTCCCCACATTATCCGTAATATACGTACTACCAGCCTACGTGAGTATTACTTTACCCTATCCACGTGTTCGAACTCCCACATGATACCATCTCCCTCTCTACCACCACCATCACCCTCTCTACCACCACCATCTCCCTCTCTACCACCACCATCTCCCTCTCTACCACCACCATCACCCTCTCTACCACTACCATCACCCTCTCTACCACCACCATCACCCTCTCTACCACCACCATCTCCCTCTCTACCACCACCATCTCCCTCTCTACCACCACCATCTCCCTCTCTACCACCACCATCACCCTCTCTACCACCACCATCACCCTCTCTACCACCACCATCTCCCTCTCTACCACCACCATCTCCCTCTCTATCACCACCATCACCCTCTCTACCACCACCATCACCCTCTCTACCACCACCATCACCCTCTCTACCACCACCATCTCCCTCTCTACCACCACCATCTCCCTCTCTACCACCACCATCACCCTCTCTACCACCACCATCTCCCCCTCTACCACCACCATCACCCTCTCTACCACCACCATCTCCCTCTCTACCACCACCATCGCCCTCTCTACCACCACCATCACCCTCTCTACCACCACCATCTCCCTCTCTACCACCACCATCTCCCTCTCTACCACCACCATCACCCTCTCTACCACCACCATCACCCTCTCTACCACCACCATCACCCTGTCTACCACCACCATCACCCTGTCTACCACCACCATCTCCCTCTCTACCACCACCATCACCCTCTCTACCACCACCATCTCCCTCTCTACCACCACCATCTCCCTCTCTACCACCACCATCTCCATCTCTACCACCACCATCTCCCTCTCTACCACCACCATCTCCCTCTCTACCACCACCATCTCCCTCTCTACCACCACCATCTCCCTCTCTACCACCACCATCTCCCTCTCTACCACCACCATCACCCTCTCTACCACCACCATCACCCTCTCTACCACCACCATCACCCTCTCTACCACCACCATCACCCTGTCTACCACCACCATCACCCTCTCTACCACCACCATCTCCCTCTCTACCACCACCATCTCCCTCTCTACCACCACCATCTCCCTCTCTACCACCACCATCTCCCTCTCTACCACCACCATCTCCCTCTCTACCACCACCATCTCCCTCTCTACCACCACCATCTCCCTCTCTACTCTTTAGATAAGTTCTATATAACACACTAAAGTTCGAACAGGGAACTGAATATAAAGTTCTAACACAGAACTGGACCATAATAAAGTTCTAACACAGAACTGGACCATAATAAAGTTCTAACACAGAACTGGACCATAATAAAGTTCTAACACAGAACTGGACCATAATAATGTTCTAACACAGAACTGGACCATAATAAAGTTCTAACACAGAACTGGACCATAATAATGTTCTAACACAGAACTGGACCATAATAAAGTTCTAACACAGAACTGGACCATAATAAAGTTCTAACACAGAACTGGACCATAATAAAGTTATAACACAGAACTGGACCATAATAAAGTTCTAACACAGAACTGGACCATAATAAAGTTCTAACACAGAACTGGACCATAATAAAGTTCTAACACAGAACTGGACCATAATAAAGTTCTAACACAGAACTGGACCATAATAAAGTTCTAACACAGAACTGGACCATAATAAAGTTCTAACACAGAACTGGACCATAATAAAGTTCTAACACAGAACTGGACCATAATAAAGTTCTAACACAGAACTGGACCATAATAAAGTTCTAACACAGAACTGGACCATAATAAAGTTCTAACACAGAACTGGACCATAATAAAGTTCTAACACAGAACTGGACCATAAAAAAGTTTTAAATACAGAAATCGTCAAAGCTAAAAAAATATCTAAGAATTTCTCGTTCTCTCTCTCTCTCTCTCTCTCTCTCTCTCTCTCTCTCTCTCTCTCCCTCCCTCCCTCTCTCTCTCTCTCTCTCCCCCTCCCTCCCTCCCTCCCTCCCTCTCTCTCTCTCTCTCTCCCCCTCTCCCTCTCTCTTTCTCTCTCCCCCTCCCTCTCTCTCTCTCTATCTATCTCTCTCTCTCTCTCTCTCTCTCTCTCTCTCTCTCCCCCTCCCCCCCTCTCTCTCTCTCTCTCTCTCTCTCTCGTACCCTGCATACCTTGCTTGACTAGTTACATTGAGAGCAAGGTCACGGAGGAGGAAGAAAGAAGAGGAGGGAGAGGAAGAGGAAAAGCTGGACGTTTGAGGCAGATACATGACACCTGTGTACACACACATGACACCTGTGTACACACACATGACACCTGTGTACACACACATGACACCTGTGTACACACACATGACACCTTTGTACACACATGACACCTGTGTACACACATGACACCTGTGTACACACACATGACACCTGTGTATACACACATGACACCTGTGTACACACACATGACACCTGTGTACACACATGACACCTGTGTACACACACATGACACCTGTGTACACACACATGACACCTGTGTATACACACATGACACCTGTGTACACATGACACCTGTGTACACACATGACACCTGTGTACACACACATGACACCTGTGTACACACGATACCTGTGTACACAATCACACACATGACACCAGTGTACACACACATGACACCTGTGTACACACACATGATACCTGTGTACACACACATGACACCTGTGTACACACATACCTGTGTACACAATCACACACATGACACCTGTGTACACACACATGACACCTGTGTACACACACATGACACCTGTGTACACACACATGACACCTGTGTACAAAAACATGATACCTGTGTACACACACATGACACCTGTGTACACACACATGACACCTGTGTACACACACATGACACCTGTGTACACACACATTACACCTGTGTACACACATGACACATGTGTACACACACGACACCTGTGTACACATGACATCTGTGTACACACACATGACACCTGTGTATACACACATGACACCTGTGTACACACACATGACACCTGTGTACACACACATGACACCTGTGTACACACACACCTGTGTACACATGACACCTGTGTACACACACATGACACCTGTGTACACACACATGACACCTGTGTACACACACAGACACCTGTGTAGACACACCCGTGTAGACACACATGATACCCGAGTAGACACACATGATACCCGTGTAGACACACATGATACCCTTGTAGACACACATGATACTCATGTAGACACACATGATACCCGTGTAGACACACATGATACTCATGTAGACACACATGATACCCGTGTAGACACACATGATACCCATGTAGACACACATGATACCCGTGTAGACACACATGATACTCATGTAGACACACATGATACCCGTGTAGACACACATGATACCCATGTAGACACACATGATACCCGTGTAGACACACATGATACTCATGTAGACACAAATGATACCCGTGTAGACACACATGATACCCATGTAGACACACGACACCCCTGTAGACACACATGATACCTGTGTAGACACACATGACACCTGTGTAGACATACCTGTGTAGCCACACGATACCCGTGTAGACACATGATACCTCTGTTATGGAAAACCTGAAGCAATAGAAGATAGCTCGAAATATAAACCAAATTGTAACTACATAATGGAGAGAAAAACTAGTGAGAAGGACCTGGAAGTGATAATGTTAGTGGATCTCACTTTCAAAGACCACAACAACATCATTATCACAACTACAAGAAAATGGTAGGATGAATAATGAGAACCTGCAAAACAAGGGAAATAATGCCAGTGGTGACACTTTCTAAATCGTTAGTGCTTCCTCAATAGGAATATTGCTCAGTGTTGACGACCCCGTTCAAAGAACGAGAAACATCAGAGTTGGAACAAATACAGAGATCCTTTACGACCCACACATATCTTATAAAGCATTGGAAGTACTGGTAACGTCTCAAAGTCTTACATATGTACACGACTGAGCGGAGGACAGGGACGACATCCGTGGTACAAGACTATTCAACATCTTCCCAGAGTAAATCGGAAATACTGCTGGAACAAGTGTACAATATATCACAAACACTGCTGGAACAAGTGTACAATATACAACGAACACTGCTGGAACAAGTGTACAATATATCACAAACACTACTGGAACAAGTGTACAATATATCACAAACACTGCTGGAACAAGTGTACAATATATCACAAACACTGCTGGAACAAGTGTACAATATATCACAAACACTGCTGGAACAAGTGTACAATATATCACAAACACTGCTGGAACAATGTACAATATATCACAAACACTGCTGGAACAAGTGTACAATATATCACAAACACTGCTGGAACAAGTGTACAATATATCACAAACACTGCTGGAACAAGTGTACAATATATCACAAACACTACTGGAACAAGTGTACAATATATCACAAACACTGCTGGAACAAGTGTACAATATATCACAAACACTGCTGGAACAAGTGTACAATGTATAACACTGCTGGAACAAGTGTACAATATATCACAAACACTGCTGGAACAAGTGTACAATATATCACAAACACTGCTGGAACAAGTGTACAATATATCACAAACACTGCTGGAACAAGTGTACAATATATCACAAACACTGCTGGAACAATGTACAATATATCACAAACACTGCTGGAACAAGTGTACAATATATCACAAACAGTGCTGGAACAAGTGTACAATATATCACAAACACTGCTGGAACAAGTGTACAATATATCACAAACACTGCTGGAACAAGTGTACAATATATCACAAACACTGCTGGAACAAGTGTACAATATATCACAAACAGTGCTGGAACAAGTGTACAATATATCACAAACACTGCTGGAACAATGTACAATATATCACAAACACTGCTGGAACAAGTGTACAATATATCACAAACAGTGCTGGAACAAGTGTACAATATATCACAAACACTGCTGGAACAAGTGTAGAAGTCTTCAAGAGGAAACTGGACAAGTATCATCACCAGGTGCCAGATCAACCAGGTTGTGATAGATAGGTTGGTCAACAGACCAGAAGCAGCAACAGCCTGGTTGACAAGGCAAACATCAGACGAGCCTGGCCCAGGGCCTGGCTCTGGGAGTATAAAAACTCTGGAACTCACCAAAGGTATAGAAGTAGACATGCCACCTCTGGATACACATGACACCTTTGTAGAGATACATGACACCTCTGAAGACACACATGACACCTCTGAACACACACAACACCTCTGAAGAGACAAATGACACCTCTGAACACACACAACACCTCTGAAGAGACAAATGACACCTCTGAACACACACAACACCTCTGAAGAGACAAATGACACCTCTGAACACACACAACACCTCTGAAGAGACACATGACACCTCTGAACACACACAACACCTCTGAAGAGACAAATGACACCTCTGAACACACATAACACCTCTGAAGAGACACATGACACCTCTGAACACACACAACACCTCTGAAGAGACACATGACACCTCTGAAGAGACAAATGATACCTCGGAACACACATGACACATTTGAAGAGACATGACTCCAATGAAGACACATGACACCTGTGAAGACAGGTGACACCTGTGAAGACACATGACACCTCTAAAGAGACACATGACACCTCGGAACACACACACCTCTAAAGAGACACATGACACCTCGGAACACACACACCTCTGAAGAGACACATGACAACTGTGAAGACACATGACACCTGTGAAGACACACGACACCTGTGCTTCAAAGGTCAAATGTTTCACTCTGACAACAAAAATTTTCCCCACAAGTTCCACTTCTAGTTTTTACCTTTGTGAGAGATGATGAAATGTTGACTGACCAATATGATCAACATGGGTTAATATTGATCTAGCGGTCAGTCTCACAGTGTTGACTGACCAATATGATCAACATGGGTTAATATTGATCTAGCGGTCAGTCTCACAGTGTTGACTGACCAATATGATCAACATGGGTTAATATTGATCTAGCGGTCAGTCTCACAGTGTTGACTGACCAATATGATCAACATGGGTTAATATTGATCTAGCGGTCAGTCTCACAGTGTTGACTGACCAATATGATCAACATGGGTTAATATTGATCTAGCGGTCAGTCTCACAGTGTTGACTGACCAATATGATCAACATGGGTTAATATTGATCTAGCGGTCAGTCTCACAGTGTTGACTGACCAATATGATCAACATGGGTTAATATTGATCTAGCGGTCAGTCTCACAGTGTTGACTGACCAATATGATCAACATGGGATGTTGACTGACCAATATGATCAACATGGGTTAATATTGATCTAGCGTTCAGTCTCACAGTGTTGACTGACCAATATGATCAACATGGGTTAATATTGATCTAGCGGTCAGTCTCACAGTGTTGACTGACCAATATGATCAACATGGGTTAATATTGATCTAGCGGTCAGTCCCTCAGTCTTGATAGTGGGTGATCAGTCCCTCAGTCTTGATAGTGGGTGATCAGTCCCTCAGTCTTGATAGTGGGTGATCAGTCCCACAGTCTTGATAGTGGGTGATCAGTCCCTCAGTCTTGATAGTGGGTGATCAGTCCCACAGTCTTGATAGTAGGTGGTCAGTCCCTCAGTCTTGGTAGTGGGTGATCAGTCCCACAGTCTTGGTAGTAGGTGGTCAGTCCCTCAGTCTTGATAGTGGGTGATCGGTCCCACAGTCTTGATAGTAGGTGATCAGTCCCTCAGTCTTGATAGTGGGTGATCAGTCCCACAGTCTTGATAGTAGGTGATCAGTCCCTCAGTCTTGATAGTGGGTGGTCAGTCCCTCAGTCTTGATAGTGGGTGGTCAGTCCCTCAGTCTTGATAGTAGGTGATCAGTCCCTCAGTCTTGATAGTGGGTGGTCAGTCCCTCAGTCTTGATAGTGGGTGGTCAGTCCCTCAGTCTTGATAGTAGGTGATCAGTCCCTCAGTCTTGATAGTGGGTGGTCAGTCCCTCAGTCTTGATAGTGGGTGGTCAGTCCCTCAGTCTTGATAGTGGGTGATCAGTCCCTCAGTCTTGATAGTGGGTGGTCAGTCCCTCAGTCTTGATAGTAGGTGATCAGTCCCTCAGTCTTGATAGTGGGTGATCAGTCCCTCAGTCTTGATAGTGGGTGGTCAGTCCCTCGGTCTTGATAGTGGGTGATCAGTCCCTCAGTCTTGATAGTGGGTGATCAGTCCCTCAGTCTTGATAGTGGGTGATCAGTCCCTCAGTCTTGATAGTAGGTGATCAGTCCCTCAGTCTTGATAGTGGGTGGTCAGTCCCTCAGTCTTGATAGTGGGTGGTCAGTCCCTCAGTCTTGATAGTAGGTGGTCAGTCCCTCAGTCTTGATAGTGGGTGATCAGTCCCACAGTCTTGATAGTAGGTGATCAGTCCCTCAGTCTTGATAGTGGGTGATCAGTCCCTCAGTCTTGATAGTAAGTGGTCAGTCCCTCAGTCTTGATAGTGGGTGATCTGTCCCTCAGTCTTGGTAGTAGGTGATCAGTCCCTCAGTCTTGATAGTAGGTGGTCAGTCCCTCAGTCTTGATAGTGGGTGATCAGTCCCTCAGTCTTGATAGTAGGTGGTCAGTCCCTCAGTCTTGATAGTAGGTGGTCAGTCCCTCAGTCTTGATAGTGGGTGATCAGTCCCTCAGTCTTGATAGTGGGTGATCAGTCCCTCAGTCTTGATAGTAGGTGGTCAGTTCCTCAGTCTTGATAGTGGGTGGTCAGTCCCTCAGTCTTGATAGTAGGTGGTCAGTTCCTCAGTCTTGATAGTGGGTGGTCAGTCCCTCAGTCTTGATAGTAGGTGGTCAGTCCCACAGTCTTGATAGTGGGTGATCAGTCCCACAGTCTTGATAGTAGGTGGTCAGTTCCTCAGTCTTGATAGTAGGTGGTCAGTTCCTCAGTCTTGATAGTAGGTGGTCAGTTCCTCAGTCTTGATAGTAGGTGGTCAGTTCCTCAGTCTTGATAGTAGGTGGTCAGTTCCTCAGTCTTGATAGTAGGTGGTCAGTCCCTCAGTCTTGATAGTAGGTGGTCAGTTCCTCAGTCTTGATAGTAGGTGGTCAGTCCCTCAGTCTTGGTAGTAGGTGATCAGTCCCTCAGTCTTGATAGTAGGTGGTCAGTCCCTCAGTCTTGATAGTGGGTGATCAGTCCCACAGTCTTGATAGTAGGTGGTCAGTCCCTCAGTCTTGATAGTGGGTGATCAGTCCCACAGTCTTGATAGTAGGTGGTCAGTTCCTCAGTCTTGATAGTGGGTGATCAGTCCCTCAGTCTTGATAGTAGGTGGTCAGTCCCTCAGTCTTGATAGTAGGTGGTCAGTCCCTCAGTCTTGATAGTGGGTGATCAGTCCCTCAGTCTTGATAGTAGGTGGTCAGTCCCTCAGTCTTGATAGTAGGTGGTCAGTCCCTCAGTCTTGATAGTAGGTGGTCAGTCCCTCAGTCTTGATAGTGGGTGATCAGTCCCACAGTCTTGATAGTGGGTGATCAGTCCCTCAGTCTTGATAGTAGGTGGTCAGTCGCTCAGTCTTGGTAGTAGGTGATCAGTCCCTCAGTCTTGATAGTAGGTGGTCAGTTCCTCAGTCTTGATAGTGGGTGGTCAGTCCCTCAGTCTTGATAGTAGGTGATCAGTCCCACAGTCTTGATAGTAGGTGGTCAGTCCCTCAGTCTTGATAGTGGGTGATCAGTCCCACAGTCTTGATAGTAGGTTGTCAGTCCCTCAGTCTTGGTAGTAGGTGATCAGTCCCTCAGTCTTGATAGTAAGTGGTCAGTCCCTCAGTCTTGATAGTAGGTGGTCAGTCCCTCAGTCTTGATAGTAGGTGGTCAGTCCCACAGTCTTGATAGTAGGTGGTCAGTCCCTCAGTCTTGATAGTAGGTGATCAGTCCCACAGTCTTCATAGTAAGTGGTCAGTCCCTCAGTCTTGATAGTAGGTGGTCAGTCCCTCAGTCTTGATAGTGGGTGATCAGTCCCACAGTCTTGATAGTAGGTGGTCAGTCCCTCAGTCTTGGTAGTAGGTGATCAGTCCCTCAGTCTTGATAGTAGGTGGTCAGTCCCTCAGTCTTGATAGTAGGTGGTCAGTCCCACAGTCTTGATAGTAGGTGGTCAGTCCCTCAGTCTTGATAGTGGGTGGTCAGTCCCTCAGTCTTGATAGTAGGTGGTCAGTCCCTCAGTCTTGATAGTAGGTGATCAGTCCCACAGTCTTGATAGTAAGTGGTCAGTCCCTCAGTCTTGATTGTAGGTGGTCAGCCCATCAGTCATGAAAGTAAGTGGTCAGTCCCTCAGTCTTGATAGTAAGTGGTCAGTCCCACTGTCTTGATAGTAGGTTGTCAGTCCATCAGTCTTGATAGTAGGTGGTCAGACCCTCAGATTTGATAGTAAGTGGTCAATCCCTCAACCTTGATAGAAGGAAGTCAGTCCCTCAGTCCTGGTACTAGGTGGTCAGTTCCTCATTCTTGATAGTAGGTGGACAGTCCCTCAGACTTGATAGTAGGTGGACAGTCCCTCAGACTTGATAGTAGGTAGTCAGACCCTCAGACTTGATAGTAAGTGATCAGTCCCTCAGATGACACTAAAATAAGCATGAAAGTAACTACGGTAGAGGACACTGAAAAAGTACAGGAAGACATAAACAGGGTTTTCCAGTGGGCAGTGAAGAACAACATGACGTTCAGTGGTGATAAGTTCCATCTGCTTAGGTATGGAAAGAATGAAGAACTCAAAAGGAGCACTATATACAAAACTCAAGAGGGTCACCAAATAGAACATAAGGAACACGTAAAAGATCTGGGAATAATTATGTCAGTGGACCTTTCTTTTAAAGACCATAACAAGACAAAGATCACGACAGCCAGGAAGATGACGGGGTGGGTATTGAGAACTTTCAAAACAAGGGAAATAATGCCGATGGTGACACTCTTCAAATTGCTAGTGCTCCCTCACTTTGAATATTGCTCAGTGCTGACGGCCCCGTTCAAGGCAGGAGAAATATCGGAGCTGGAACAAATACAGAGATCGTTTACGGCTCACATTGAGCCTGTAAAGCACCTAAACTACTGGGAACGCCTGCAAGTCTTGAACATGTATTCCCTGGAGCGGAGGAGAGAGAGAGATACATGTTAATATATACATGGAAGGTACTCGAGGGCTTGGTCCCAAATCTGCACACTGCCATAACAACATACTGGAGTGAGAGATATGGGAGGAAGTGTAAAATAAACCCAGTGAGGAGCAGGGGTGCGGTGGGGACAATAAGGGAACACTGTATCAACATCCGGAGTCCCAGACTTCAACATCTCACCAGAAGATATCAGAAACACTTCTGGAACAAGTGTAGAAGCCTTCAAGAGGAAACTGGAAAAGTATCTTCACCAGGTGCCAGATCAACCAGGTTGTGATGGATATGTGGGGCAGTGGGCCTCCAGCAGCAACAGCTTGGTTGACCAGGAAAGCACCAGACGAGCCTGGCCCATGACCGGGCACAGAGTAGATAAACCCTCGAAACCCTTCGAAGGTATATCAAAGGTAGGTAGACAGTTCCTCAGTCTTGATAGTAAGTGGTCAGTCCCTAAGACTTGATAGTAGGTGGACAGTCCCTCAGACTTGATAGTAGGTGGTCAGTCAGTCTCAAGAATATAAGAAAGAAGGAACACTGCAGCAGGCCTACTGGCCCATGCGAGGCAGGTCCAAGTCTCCTACCGGCTTAAGCCAATGCCCCAACCTAGTAAGGTCAGGTCACAGTCACTTAAGGAAGGAACACGGCAACTGACCTGGTAGCACAAGCTAATCAGGCCCAATTCACACCCACTCATGTATTTATCTAACTTATTTTTAAAACTACACAACGTTCTAGCCTCTATAACTGTACTCGGGAGTTTGTTCCACTCATCCACAACTCTATTACCAAACCAGTGCTTTCCTACATCCTTCCTGAATCTGAATTTTTCCAACTTAAAACAATTGCTGCGAGTCCTGTCTAGGCTAGATATTTTCAGCACAATATTTACATCCCCTTTATTTATTCCTGTCTTCCATTTATACACCTCAATCATATGCTCTGGAAAACGTACAAAGGAGGATGCCAAAGTTGGTCCCATGTATCAGAAATCTTCCCTATGACGATAGACTGAGGACCCTGAATCTGCACTCTCTAGAAAGACTAATTCTAAGCCTTTCTAGAGAGCTATGAGGCTATCCCTATGAGGATAGCCTCATAGGGTGATGGACTGATTACATCGTCTTCACATCTCTACTGCTCCTGCCTACTTTCTGTACTCGGCTGAAGAAGCCTACTGTGTAGGCGAAACGTTTCGGAATAAAATTGCCTAAATGTTGCCTATGTGCCTTATCTACCAACCTGTCGGTATTGTATACCATTTGATAATCACAAGTCACAAACAGATCTACCTGGGGTGGAAGGTACGCGAGTATTATAGTCTCCTGACTATAAATACTCGCGTACCTTCCACCCCAGGTAGATCTGTTTGTGACTTGAAAAAGCCCACTGTGTGGGCGAAACGTTGTCAATAAAGGATCACATTATACTGCATATGTGTTTATATTTCCATTGTGTCGGTATTTTATACCATTTTTTCCTTTGTACGTTTTCCAGATCATTTATATCCATTCTGTAATACGGTGACCAAAACTGAGCAGCATAATCTAAATGAGGCCTAACCAAGGATATATAGAGTTGAAGAACAACCTGAGGACTCCTATTATTTATGCTTCTTGATATGAAGCCAAGAATTCTGTTAGCTTTATTGCGAACACTTATGCACTGCTGTCTTGGTTTCAGATTACCGCTAACCAGAACTCCTAATTCGTTTTCGCAATCCTTAATATTAAGATCTACATTATTTAGTTTATATGTGGCATGGTTATTTTCCTGTTTAACATTTAGAACTTTGTATTTGTGCTAGGAATAAGATGGACGAGTTGAGATTAGTTGCTAGTGCAGGTAACATTGATGTATTTGCCACAACAGAGACGTGGTTTAATTCAAAAAGTCGGGACATGCCTGCAGAATGTCACATTCAGGGTTTTAAATTGTTCCAAGTAGATAGAAGTATCGGGAAGGGGGGTGTAGAATTTTTAACACATACCTCCTCTCAGTTTTTACTCAGGAAGATACTAGCGATATTCCAGAAATCATAAATTATGTAGAACAGGATGATGATAAACTGTGCACGATTAGGGTCACAAGTGACATGGTCCTTAGGCAAATTGATAAATTAAAACCTAACAAATCCCCAGGCCCTGATGAACTGTATGCAAGGGTTCTAAAGGAATGTAAAGAGGAACTTAGCAAACCTCTGGCTAATCTTTTCAATATATCACTACAGACTGGCATGGTGCCAGATAAGTGGAAAATGGCAAATGTGATAACTAATTTCAAAGCAGGTGACAGGTCCTTAGCTTCGAACAATAGACCAATAAGCCTAACCTCCATAGTGGGAAAATTTATGGAATCAATAATTGCCGAGGCAGTTCGTAGCCACCTTGAAAAGCACAAATTAATCAACGAATCTCAGCATGGTTTTACAAAGGGGCGTTCCTGCCTTACGAATTTATTAACTTTTTTCACTAAGGTATTTGAGGAGGTAGATCATGGTAATGAATATGATATTGTGTATATGGACTTCAGTAAGGCTTTTGACAGGGTCTCACATCAGAGACTATTGAGGAAAATTAAAGCACATGCAATAGGAGGAGAAATTTTTTCCTGGATAGAGGCATGGTTGACAAATAGGCAGCAGAGAGTTTGCATAAATGGGGAGAAATCAGAGTGGGGAAGCGTCACGAGCGGTGTTCCACAGGGGTCAGTGTTGGGCCCCCTGCTGTTCACAATCTACATAAACAACATTGATGAGGGCATAAAGAGCGACATAAGCAAGTTTGCCGATGACACCAAAATAGGCCGTCGAATTCATTCTGACGAGGACATTAGAGCACTCCAGGAAGATTTGAATAGACTGATGCAGTGGTCGGAGAAGTGGCAGATGCAGTTTAATATAGACAAATGCAAAGTTCTAAATGTTGGACAGGAAAATAACCATACACATATAAACTAAATAATGTCGATATTTAGTTTATATGTGTATTTAGGAGTCCTGGTTAGCAGTAATCTGAAACGAAGACAACAGTGCATAAGTGTTCGAAATAAAGCTAACAGAATCCTTGGCTTCATATCAAGAAGCATAAATAATAGGAGTCCTCAGGTTGTTCTTCAACTCTATACATCCTTGGTTAGACCTCATTCTACAAGATTGATCCACATTCTATAAGATTGATGGACTGAACACATCGACTCCAGGCTGAGGGACTGATTACCTCAAACTCCTCCTCTCCTCAGTGGTGACCTGTACTTAACTCAGTGGTGACCTATACTTAACTCTGTGAAGAAGTGTCTTTTGTGCTCTCCGTGGACTGAACCAAGATGCCCTCCGTCGAGCAACTTTACCGGCAGCTTAAGGAAGAATTGAGAGTAGCGAAGATGGAGATACGGTGATTGACTGAGGAAAACAAGAGGATTCGTAGTAATCCTGTTTTGAGTCCTCGGGTCAAGAAGGGAACGTGGCCAGTGGCTGGACAGCATGGAACGAAGTTGACGATCAAGAAGAATGGAAAGACAGAAACGATGAATAAGAAAGACACTGCTGTGGAAACATCTAATGCATTCTCTGTGCTACCCGACGAATGTGAGTCGACTTCTGGGAACTTCACTACGAACGACACCAAGGAAGGTAAGAATATTGTTGTTGGGGATAACCAGGTTAGATACATGGATAGGGCGTTCTGCTTGAAGGACAGGAGTAGGAGACAGAGGGTTTGCTTTCCTGGGGCTGGGATGGAGGACATTGTTAGCCGGCTTGACAACATCATGAGCGGTAATGGGATCAATCCTATTATTTGCCTCAGTGCTGGAGGCAATGATGTAGGCAAGCGTAGAAGTGAAGATTTAGTTAGAAAGTTCAGGACAGCTAAAGACATAATTAGGAAGAAGGGGGGCCACCCTGTTATATGTGGCATTTTGCCAAGAAGAGGTGTTGGTAATGAATGGTTGTCCAGAGCAATTGGTATTAATTGTTGGCTGGATAAACATTGTAAGGATAATGCAGTACCATTCATTGACAACTGGGACAACTTCTATGGCCGAAATGACATGTATGCCAGGGATGGGGCTCACTTATCCAGGGCAGGTGTGGGTTTTCTTCCTAGCTTAGTTGAGGGGGTTGTTAGGACTTTAAACTAGGATTAGTTAGAGGTATGGGTTTAGAAATGATAAATAATGAGTATGGATATATTGACTTATGCTATGATATTAAGAATCTTAATAGTAACTGTCATGGAGTAACTCTGGGTAATGATAATTTCAGAAATTGTGTAAAAACAAAGATGAATAGCAAAAATGTGCAGAAGAAAATACATATGATGGTATTTTATGCTAACAGTCGAAGTGCAAGAAATAAAATTAATGAACTACGTTTGGTAGCATGTGCTGGGAACTTTGATATCATTGCATTAATTGAAACGTGGTATGATTTAAAGAGTCGGGATATGATTGCTGAGTGTAATATTAAAGGGTTTAAGTTGTTCCATGTGGATAGATGCAATGGGAAGGGGGGAGGAGTTGCATTATATGTTCGAGAAAATATTAATTGTTGCATAAAAACATGTATAAAAATAGATGGAACAGTAACAGAATCTGTTTGGAGAGAGTTTGTAGAGGGTCAAGAAAAATTAATTCTAGGTGTAATATACCGACCTCCAGACTTGGATCACGATAGAGGGAGACTTCTTTGGGACGAAATTGTTAGGGCTTCTAGATACAATAACATAGTCATAGTAGGGGACTTTAACTTTAGTCAAATTGACTGGAATTCTTTGACAGGTAATCTAAAGTCCAGTGACTTTATGGAAACAGTTCAGGAAAGTTTTCTGAAGCAGTGCGTAACAGAGCCTTCCAGGGGTAACAATTTGCTAGACCTAGTCTTGTCAAATAAAGAAACACTCGTAAATAATCTGGAGATCACTGAAGAGCTTGGCGCAAGTGATCACAAATCCATCACTTTAAGCATTAATTTGGAATGCAAGAATAATGATAATACAGTAAAAATCCCTGATTTTCGTTCTGCCGATTATAATGGACTTAGGGAACACCTGTCTAATCTTGATTGGGGTTATCTAGCTAATGATTTTATTGACGATGATCATACTTATGATTATGAAGGGATCTGCTTTTATGATTTTTTTTCTTAATAATGTACACCGTGCCCAGAGTACATACATTCCCCAGAGAGAAATTAGGTCTAATAATAACGATCCCAAATGGATTAACAGAAGGCTAAAGCATATATTAGGGGAGAAAAGGGGAATTTATAGGCGCATCAGAAGAGGAGAGGTTAACCTTACTGACCAGTATGTTCAGCTTAAAAGAGAAGTAAAAAAGGCGATTAGAAAGGCTAAACGAGACTATGAAATTAGAGTTGCTAATGAGTCAAAGACTAATCCAAAGGGGTTCTTTCAAGTGTATAGGACGAAGGTGAAGGAAAAAGTAGGACCTCTGAAAATTGGGAATGGACAGCTGACGGATAACGAACTGGAAATGTGTTCCTTATTTAATGACTATTTTTTGTCAGTTTTTACACAGGAAGATGTAAATGAGATTCCAGTAATTAACAATTATTTAGTTCCTGATGAATTTAAATTAACTAATATTACTGTCACGAGGGACATGGTTATTAAACAGATAGACAAACTGAAGCAAAATAAGTCCCCGGGACCCGATGAGTTGTTTTCCAGGGTACTTAAGGAATGCAAGATGGAGCTTAGTCAGCCATTAACGAGTGTGTTTAATGCGTCCATCCTCACCGGTGTTGTGCCAGAGTTGTGGAAAATGGCTAATGTGGTTCCTATATTCAAATCAGGGGATAAGTCCACTCCTTCAAATTACCGTCCAATAAGCCTGACATCTATAGTAGGCAAGTTATTAGAATCAATTATAGCTGACATTATCAGAAGTCACCTTGAAGAGCATAACTTGATAAATGAATCTCAGCATGGATTCACGAGAGGTCGTTCCTGCCTGACAAACTTACTGACGTTCTTCAATAAAACATTTGAGGCAGTTGACAGTGATAAGGAATATGATATTGTTTATTTGGATTTTAGTAAAGCCTTCGATAGAGTACCTCACAAGAGACTCTTAAGAAAAGTGGCAGCTCATGGTATAGGAGGTAAAGTTCTAGCATGGATAGAAGCATGGCTTACCAATAGAAAGCAGAGTTACCATTAATGGAGTGAAATCTGAATGGGGATTAGTCACTAGTGGCGTTCCACAAGGATCAGTTTTAGGCTCTCTCTTGTTCATAATTTACATTAATGACCTTGATGAAGGGATTGCGAGTGACATGAGTAAGTTTGCTGATGATACAAAGATAGGCCGTATAATTCACTCTGAGGAGGACAGCAATGAACTCCAGGAGGATTTGGACAAATTAATGTCTTGGTCTGAAAAATGGCAGATGAAGTTCAATGTGGATAGGTGTAAGGTACTAACCCTTGGTAATGAAAATAACCCTCGAAGCTATAATCTAGGTGAAGTAGATCTTGATCATACAGAATGTGAAAAAGACTTGGGAGTCATGGTAAGCAGAAATCTAAAGCCAAGACAGCAGTGCTTTAGTGTGCGCAACAAGGCCAACAGATTACTTGGATTTATCTCAAGAAGTATAAGTAACAGAAGTCCAAAAGTTATTTTACAGCTGTATACATCACTAGTGAGGCCTCATTTAGATTATGCTGCTCAGTTTTGGTCCCCTTACCACAGGATGGATATAGACTCATTAGAGAACATACAGAGAAGAATGACTAAAATGATTTACTGTGTAAGGAACCTCCCGTATGAAGATACTTAAAGCCTTAAATCTCCACTCTCTGGAGAGGCGTAGAATGAGGGGAGATATCATTGAAGTGTATAAGTGGATGACGGGCATAAACAAGGGAGATATCAAATTTACCACAAACATACACAAACCCAACTATCAACTCAACCTAGTTACCAGGAACCATAGACACAGTGACAGCGACTTCCAGAAGGGTTATATACAGGGCATCCTCACTGCAGCTTTATGTGAACCTTCTTCTTCTAATCTTCCTAGAAGATACATCACTGCCCTTAAGGACCTCACCAACGACCCCAACATTATCGTCACCACCGCCGACAAAAGAGGTGGAGTCGTCATACTCAACACCACTGACTACAACACCAAAATGATGGACCTCTTGAATGATCAGTCTACATACGAACCCATCAGCACTCAACAGTGGGAGACACTTACCAAAGATTTTCTATACAAAACCAGACAAATACTCAAATGCACTAGAGAAGGAAAGAAACTTCTGTACTTGTTACCCAGCAACCCTAAACCAGCACACATGTATGGTTTACCTAAGACCCATAAACATAATATTCCTCTCAGACCAATCACGTCAGGTATAGGCAGTGCACCACACAAACTAACCGGAGCTCTTGCCAAACATCTTTCCTGCCTTCTGGGGACCATCAGCCCCGCTTATCTTAAACATTCAGGCGACCTTCTCAACCGCATCCGAAACCTATCCGTAACAAGAAACTAAGCAGTTTGGACGTGACTTCCCTCTTCACAAAAGTACCTACCACAAAAGCCATCGAGGTTCTACGATGTAAAGTCAATCAGGACCTTAATCTTCCTCTACCTCCCGGAGATTTTGTTGACTTGATTGAACTCTGTGTTAATTTCAACTGTTTTTCTTTCAATAACAGGCTCTACAAACAAACCTACGGCATGGGAATGGGGTCCCCCATCAGTGCCGTCCTAGCCAACTTGTACATGGAATACCTAGAGTCCGAACACTTCGCCAACATCATCCCTTCAAGCGTCACTTGGTTACGTTACGTGGACGACGTCCTCGTAATAACGCCCAAACGTTTTGATGTACGGAATCTACAAGCAAGGCTCAACGCAGTTGAACCAGTTTACACTAGAAGAAGAATCCAATGACAAACTACCTTTCCTCGACGTCCTCATTCACAAAGTAGACAACAGCCTAAGATTTCAAGTTTACGGAAACCTACCAATAAAAACGATCTCACACACTTCTATTCCAGTCGAGATACTTAGACCAAAAGAGGCATCATCATCGGATTTTTCCTAAGAGCATACCGAATTTGTAGTCCTGAGTTTCTTGATGAGGAATGTACATACATTCACCGAACCTTCACAGATTTACATTTTCCGTCCCTTTTCATCAAAGACTGCAAGAAAAGAGCCCTTCAGATCATTAATTCTCCATGCACCAACACAACTCCCAACAAAGTTATAATTCTTCCCAACAGCCAGGTTGCACTGAACGTTTCTAAAGTACTTTCACAAGCTAACACCAGAGTCGCCATCACTTCCAGCACTTTGATAAAGGATCTAACCAGAACAAAATCAAAGCACCACGAACCAGTCAATGCAGGGGTTTACACTATACCCTGTGGAGGCTGCGACAAGATTTATGTAGGTGAAACAGCAAGAAACCTCAACACCCGCCTCAATGAACACATTTATGCATGTAGGAACGATAACTTGAACAACGCCTGTGTACAACACCGAAATTCCACCAATCATCTCATGAAGTTCAGGGACTCCAAATTAGTGATCAAAGAAACTAATTTCCGCAGACGCAAGTGCCTTGAATCTTCACTAATAGCTGTTTCTAATACAATTAAACAAAACAAAAAGGCAGCTTCACCATCTCTGAAGTCTTAGCAAGAATCCTCCTGAAAACAGTAAATCCTGCCAACACACAGTCTCTCCTGTTAATACTACACAAGCACATTACAGAGAGTGAACACTGAAACAGGCCTTTTCTATCCAGCCTCCAATAGAAATATTTGTCTAACCAAAATTTTTGTTTCCCAAGTAATAGCCTTTATATCGTTTACTCTTGTGCAAGTTAATTGTTCTACATATTGTATTACTTCTACTACTACTACTACTACCACTAATATTGCACCTCACTCTGAGCCTATATATACCCTCTGTGTCCATGTACTGTTTGTAACGGCTTGATAAAGCTCCTGGAGAGCGAAACGTTGCCACAATAAAATGTCACATTAGTTGCACTTGTGTCCTTTTACTTTACATATTGTCGGTAATTCTACCAACATTACAAGTCTATCTTCTTACGGGAGATTCCTTACACAGTAAATAATTTTAGTCATTCTTCTCTATATGTTCTCCAACGAGTCTATATCCATCCTGTAGTAAGGAGACCAAAACTGAGCAGCATAATCTAAATGAGGCCTCACCAGTGATGTATAGAGCTGTAAAATAACTCCTGGGCTTGTTATACTTCTTGAGATAAATCCAAGTAATCTGTTGGCCTTGTTGCTCACAATAAGGCACTGCTGTCTTGGCTTTAGGTTTCTGCTTACCATGACTCCCAAGTCCTTTTCACATTCTGTATGATCAAGCTCTACTTCACCTAGTTTATAGCTTCGAGGGTTATTTTCATTACCAAGGCCCAGTACCTTACACTTATCCACATTGAACTTCATCTGCCATTTTTCAGACCAAGACATTAATTTGTCTAAATCCTCCTGCAGTTCATTACTATCCTCCTCAGAATGAATCATACGGCCTATCTTTGTATCATCAGCAAACTTGCTCATGTCACTCGTAATCCCTTCAACAAGGTCATTAATGTAAATTATGAACAAGAGAGGGCCTAAAACTGATCCTTGTGGAACGCCACTAGTAACTAAGCTCCATTCTGATTTGAACCCATTAATGGAAACTCTCTGCTTTCTATTGGTAAGCCATGCCTCTATCCATGCTAGAACTTTACCTCCTATACCATGAGCTGCCACTTTTCTTAAGTCTCTCTTGTTAGGTACTCTATCGAAGGCTTTACTAAAATCCAAATAAACAATATCATATTCTTTATCACTATCTACTGCCTCAAATGTTCTATTGAAGAACGTCAGTAAGTTTGTCAGGCAGGAACGACCTCTCGTAAACCCATGCTGAGATTCATCACATTTGTCGGGTAGCACCGAGAATGCATTGGATGTTTCCACAACAGTTTCCACAGCAGTCTCTTTCTTCTTCGTCGTCTCTACCTTTCCATTCGTCTTCTTGATCGTCAACTTCGTCTCATGCTGTCCAGCCACTGTCCACGTTCCCTTCTTGACCTGAGGACTCGAAACAGGAGGACTACTACGAATCCTCTTGTTTTCCTCAGTCAATCGCCGTATCTCCATCTTCGCTACCCTCAATTCTTCCTTAAGCTGCTGGTAAAGTTGCTCGATTGAGGGCATCTTGGTTCAGTCCACGGGGAGCACACAAGACACTTCTTTACAGAGTTAAGTACAGGTCACCACTAAGCTTCTCTTTACATTCCTTTAGAACCCTTGCGTACAGTTCATCAGGGCCTGGGGATTTGTTAGCTTTTAATTTATCTATTTGCCTAAGGACCATGTCACTTGTAACCCTAATAGTGCATAGTTTATCATTCTGTTCTACATAATTTATTTCTGGAATATCGCTAGTATCTTCTTGTGTAAAAACTGAGAGGAAGTATGTGCTAAAAATTCTACACATTTCCTTATCATTAAAATGGTATAAAATACCGACAGGTTGTTAGGTAAGACACATATGCAATAGTTAGGTATCTTTATTTCGAAACGTTTCGTCTACACAGTAGGCTTCTTCAGTCGAGTACAGAAAAGTTGATAGAAGCAGAAGATACTTGAAGCCGATGTAATCAGTCCATCACCGTTAAAGTTTTGAGGTGGTCAGTCCCTCACTCTGGAGAAGAGTATTGTTCCATAGTCTGAAACAATATGGAGTTGAAGTTACAGGATGGAGCCTTATATACCGCCAAGAGGTGAGATGTAGGCCACTAGTAGAGGTAAGAATGTAGTCGTTGGGAGGTCAGGTCCCTCTCAAATCCAGTCATTCTCACTAGTAGAAGTTGTCCAAATTGATTTCAGGTCTGTACCAAGATACCCTTGTGTTGCAGTGTCTGACAGAGTGAACATTAAAATGGTATAAAATACCGACAGGGAATGGACTGATTACATCGTCTTCAAGTATCTTCTGCTTCTATCAACTTTTCTGTACTCGACTGAAGAAGCCTACTGTGTAGGCGAAACGTTTCGAAATAAAGATACCTAGCTGTTGCATATGTGTCTTACCTAACAACATTTCCTTATGACTGTCCGTGAGCTGACCCCGAGTAACTTTTGAGTGGGCCTATCTTGTCCCTGATCTTACTTCTGTATACCTGAAAGAATCCTTTTGGGTTAGTCTTCGATTCTCCTGCAACTTTAACCTCACAATCTCTTATGGCTTTTCTTGATAATAGGTGGTCAGTCACTCAGTTCTGATAATAGGTGGTCAGTCACTCAGTTCTGATAATAGGTGGTCGGTCACTCAGTTCTGATAATAGGTGGTCAGTCACTCAGTTCTGATAATAGGTGGTCAGTCACTCAGTTCTGATAATAGGTGGTCAGTCACTCAGTTCTGATAATAGGTGGTCAGTCCCTCAGTCTTGATAGCAAGTGGTCAGTCCCTCAGTCTTGATAGCAAGTGGTCAGTCCCTCAGTCTTGATAGCAAGTGGTCAGTCCCTCAGTCTTGATAGCAAATGGTCAGTCCCTCAGTCTTGATAGCAAGTGGTCAGTCCCTCAGTCTTGATAGCAAGTGGTCAGTCCCTCAGTTCTGATAATAGGTGGTCAGTCCCTCAGTTCTGATATTAGAGGGTCAGTCCCTCAGTCTTGATAGTAGGTGGTCAGTCCCTCAGTCTTGATAGTAGGTTGTCAGTCCCTCAGTCATGATAGTAGATGGTCAGTCCCTCAGTCTACACAGAACCAGTCACCAGTTTTGAGTAAACCAGCATGACTGTGTACTCTATTCCAATCACTGACGAGACTGGACACAGGTGTCCTCCCACAGTCATGGAGGAAGCCGGACACAGGTGTCCTCCCACAGTCATGGAGGAGGCTGAACACAGGTGTCTTCCCACAGTCATGGAGGAGGCTGAACACAGGTGTCCTCCCACAGTCGTGGAGGAGGCTGAACAAAGGTGTCTTCCCACAGTCATGGAGGAGGCTGAACACAGGTGTCCTCCCACAGTCATGGAGGAGACTGGATACAGGTGTCCTCCCACAGTCATGGAGGAGGCTGAACACAGGTGTCCTTCCACAGTCATGGAGGAGGCTGAACACAGGTGTCCTCCCACAGTCATGGAGGAAGCCAGACACAGGTGTCCTTCCACAGTCATGGAGGAGGCTGAACACAGGTGTCCTCCCACTGTCATGGAGGAGGCTGAACAAAGGTGTCCTCCCACAGTCATGGAGGAGGCTGAACACAGGTGTCCTCCCACAGTCATGGAGGAGACTGGACACAGGTGTCCTCCCACAGTCATGGAGGAGACTGGACACAGGTGTCCTCCCACAGTCATGGAGGAGACTGGACACAGGTGTCCTCCCACAGTCATGGAGGAGGCTGAACACAGGTGTCCTCCCACAGTCATGGAGGAGGCTGAACACAGGTGTCCTTCCACAGTCATGGAGGAGGCTGAACACAGGTGTCCTCCCACAGTCATGGAGGAGGCAGAACAAAGGTGTCCTCCCACAGTCATGGAGGAGGCTGAACACAGGTGTCCTCCCACAGTCATGGAGGAAACTGGACACAGGTGTCCTCCCACAGTCATGGAGGAGACTGGACACAGGTGTCCTCCCACAGTCATGGAGGAGACTGGACACAGGTGTCCTCCCACAGTCATGGAGGAGACTGGACACAGGTGTCCTCCCACAGTCATGGAGGAGGCTGAACACAGGTGTCCTCCCACAGTCATGGAGGAGGCTGGATACAGGTGTCCTTCCACAGTCATGGAGGAGGCTGAATACAGGTGTCCTCCCACAGTCATGGAGGAGGCTGGACACAGGTGTACTTCCACAGTCATGGAGAAGGCTGGACACAGGTGTCCTCCCACAGTCATGGAGGAGGCTGGACACAGGTGTACTCCCACAGTCACGGAGGAGGCTGGACACAGGTGTCCTCCCACAGTCATGGAGGAGGCTGGGCACAGGTGTCCTCCCACAGTCATGGAGGAGACTGGACACAGGTGTACTCCCACAGTCATGGAGGAGGCTGGGCACAGGTGTCCTCCCACAGTCATGGAGGAGGCTGGACACAGGTGTACTTCCACAGTCATGGAGAAGGCTGGACACAGGTGTCCTCCCACAGTCATGGAGGAGGCTGGACACAGGTGTACTCCCACAGTCAACAACAAAGACAGGTGGTAGTGAGGTACTTATATAAGAGTATCAACCAGGGTTGCCACCAGGGCTGCCAGCAGGTTTGCCACCAGGGTTGCCACCAGGGCTGCCACCAGGGTTGCCACCAGTTACCATCAAGGTTGCCACCAGAGTTGCCAGCAGGTTTGCCACCAGGGTTGCCACCAGGGTTGCCACCAGTTACTACCAAGGTTGCCACCAGAGTTTCCAACAGGGCTGCCAGCAGGTTTGCCACCAGGGCTGCCACCAGGGTTGCCACCAGGGCTGCCATCAGGGTTGCCACCAGGGCTGCCACCAGGGTTGCCACCAGGGTTGCCAACAGGGCTGCCACCAGGGCTGCCACCAGGGTTGCCACCAGGGTTGCCAACAGGGCTGCCACCAGGGCTGCCATCAGGGTTGCCACCAGGGCTGCCACCAAGGTTGCCACCAGGGTTGCCAACAGGGCTGCCACCAGGGTTGCCACCAGGGTTGCCACCAGGGCTGCCACCAGGGTTGCCAACAGGGCTGCCACCAGGGTTGCCACCAGGGCTGCCACCAGGGCTGCCACCAGGGTTGCCACCAGGGTTGCCACCAGGGCTGCCACCAGGGCTGCCACCAGGGTTGCCACCAGGGCTGCCACCAGGGCTGCCACCAGGGTTGCCAACAGGGCTGCCACCAGGGTTGCCAACAGGGCTGCCACCAGGGCTGCCACCAGGGTTGCCAACAGGGCTGCCACAGTGTTCACTGACAACCAAACATTTTATGAACAAAATTAACAAGTATTACTTTAACATTACCAATAATAATAATAATAATAATAATAATAATAATAATAAAGGCTTCATAAGAAAATACGAAATATTTAAATTATAAAAAAAATCTAAGATATAACACAGCTAATTATTGAAATTGTTGATATTATTAATGGTTAAGAAGACTGTGATGAACGTGAGGATAATGTTTAAGAAGATTGTGATGAACGTGAGGATAATGGTTAAGAAGATTGTGATGAACGTGAGGATAATGGTTAAGAAGACTGTGATGAACGTGAGGATAATGTTTAAGAAGATTGTGATGAACGTGAGGATAATGGTTAAGAAGATTGTGATGAACGTGAGGATAATGGTTAAGAAGACTGTGATGAACGTGAGGATAATGGTTAAGAAGACTGTGATGAAAGTGAGGATAATGGTTAAGAAGACTGTGATGAACGTGAGGATAATGGTTAAGAAGACTGTGATGAACGTGAGGATAATGGTTAAGAAGACTGTGATGAACGTGAGGATAATGGTTAAGAAGACTGTGATGAACGTGAGGATAATGGTTAAGAAGACTGTGATGAACGTGAAGATAATGGTTAAGAAGACTGTGATGAACGTGAGGATAATGGTTAAGAAGACTGTGATGAACGTGAAGATAATGGTTAAGAAGACTGTGATGAACGTGAGGATAATGGTTAAGAAGACTGTGATGAACGTGAGGATAATGAGTGTGTTAGAGATCAGCAAGTTTATGTGTTAAGTCACCAGGATCTTCCAGGTTCACTCTTACTGTGTTAAGTCACCAGGATCTTCCAGGTTCACTCTTACTGTGTTAAGTCACCACGATCTTCCAGGTTCACTCTTACTGTGTTAAGTCACCAGGATCTTCCAGGTTCACTCTTACTGTGTTAAGTCACCAGGATCTTCCAGGTTCACTCTTACTGTGTTAAGTCACCAGGATCTTCCAGGTTCACTCTTACTGTGTTAAGTCACCAGGATCTTCCAGGTTCACTCTTACTGTGTTAAGTCACCAGGATCTTCCAGGTTCACTCTTACTGTGTTAAGTCACCAGGATCTTCCAGGTTCACTCTTACTGTGTTAAGTCACCAGGATCTTCCAGGTTCACTCTTACTGTGTTAAGTCACCAGGATCTTCCAGGTTCACTCTTACTGTGTTAAGTCACCAGGATCTTCCAGGTTCACTCTTACTGTGTTAAGTCACCAGGATCTTCCAGGTTCACTCTTACTGTGTTAAGTCACCAGGATCTTCCAGGTTCACTCTTACTCTGCTTACTTACAATTATATTTGAATGGTTAAAACGGGTTTCCAGCATGTACCATCTTGGGAAAGCAAGTTAAAATGGGTCAAGCACTGCACAAAGCCGGGTGTACCTAGTAACAGTATTTACATTGTTATAATAGTAATTTAAGCTTTTTTTTTTTTTTGTAAACAATGTGTTTGGCTGGAGATGCACAGCCATATAAGTGAGCTCTTCCTGCAGTGGAGAGTCAATGTCTGCATGTGATATTTCTAAATCAAATGGTGTAAGAATCCAGTCAGGTGTGTGCATTTTCTCCAGGTCCTCAGAGTGACTGATAAGATGGAAGGTCACAGATACACAACGTAAACCACGCCCACACACATTTACTGACTCCGTTTCGACCTTAAGCCATTTATCAACCCCTTAAGCCATTTATCAACCCCTTAAGCCATTTATCAACCCCTTAAGCCATTTATCAACCCCTTCGATAGTCCCATCGACCCCTAGGGGTCGAGGGGACTATCTAACTTGTCAGTATCGACCCTTAGGGGTGGATATTCACAACTCTGGGAACATTGCTGTCACTAACAACACTATCTTCACACTATCACAATAATTGATCGAGTCGTAAGAAGCAAGACCCTGGAACCTCAACCGCTGTACAACCCAGACCAGCATGAGTTTAGGACAGGTCACTTCTGCCTCTCACAACACTGACCAGCATGAGTTTAGGACAGGTCACTTCTGCCTCTCACAACACTGACCAGCATGAGTTTAGGACAGGTCACTTCTGCCTCTCACAACCCAGACCAGCATGAGTTTAGGACAGGTCACTTCTGCCTCTCACAACACTGACCAGCATGAGTTCAGGACAGGGCACTTCTGCCTCTCACAACACTGACCAGCATGAGTTTAGGACAGGTCACTTCTGCCTCTCACAACACTGACCAGCATGAGTTTAGGACAGGTCACTTCTGCCTCTCACAACACAGACCAGCATGAGTTTAGGACAGGTCACTTCTGCCTCTCACAACACAGACCAGCATGAGTTTAGGACAGGTCACTTCTGCCTCTCACAACACAGACCAACATGAGTCTAGGACAGGTCACTCCTGCCTCTCATAACAGACCAGCATGAGTTTAGAACAGGTCACTCCTTTCACAACACAGACCAGCATGAGTTTAGAACAGGTCACTCCTCTCACAACACAGACCAGCATGAGTTTAGAACAGGTCACTCCTCTCACAACACAGACCAGCATGAGTCTAGGACAGGTCACTCCTCTCAACACAGACCAGCATGAGTCTAGGACAGGTCACTCCTCTCACAACACAGACCAGCATGAGTCTAGGACAGGTCACTCCTCTCACAACACAGACCAGCATGAGTCTAGGACACGTCACTCCTCTCACAACACAGACCAGCATGAGTCTAGGACAGGTCACTCCTCTCACAACACAGACCAGCATGAGTCTAGGACAGGTCACTCCTCTCACAACACAGACCAGCATGACTCTAGGACAGGTCACTCCTCTCACAACACAGACCAGCATGAGTCTAGGACACGTCACTCCTCTCACAACACAGACCAGCATGAGTCTAGGACAGGTCACTCCTCTCACAACACAGACCAGCATGAGTCTAGGACAGGTCACTCCTCTCACAACACAGACCAGCATGAGTCTAGGACAGGTCACTCCTCTCACAACACAGACCAGCATGAGTCTAGGACAGGTCACTTATCTCACAACACAGACCAGCATGAGTCTAGGACAGGTCACTCCTCTCACAACACAGACCAGCATGAGTCTAGGACAGGTCACTCCTCTCACAACACAGACCAGCATGAGTCTAGGACAGGTCACTCCTCTCACAACACAGACCAGCATGAGTCTAGGACAGGTCACTCCTCTCACAACACAGACCAGCATGAGTCTAGGACAGGTCACTCCTCTCACAACACAGACCAGCATGAGTCTAGGACAGGTACACTACATGTTGCTGTTGTAGTATACAATGTTTTACAAGTCTTCAACAAGTACAACCATGGTGACAGTGCACAGTGTACACAAGTACAACCATGGTGACAGTGCACAGTGTACACAAGTACAACCATGGTGACAGTGCACAGTGTACACAAGTACAACCACGGTGACAGTGCAGCGTACACAAGTACAACCATGGTGACAGTGCACAGTGTACACAAGTACAACCATGGTGACAGTGCACAGTGTACACAAGTACAACCATGGTGACAGTGCACAGTGTACACAAGTACAACCATGGTGTACACTGCTGTATACTGACAGCCACCTTCAAGGCAGGCTGGAGTACTGCTGTATACTGACAGCCACCTTCAAGGCAGGCTGGAGTACTGCTGTATACTGACAGCCACCTTCAAGGCAGGCTGGAGTACTACTGTATACTGACAGCCACCTTCAAGGCAGGCTGGAGTACTGCTGTATACTGACAGCCACCTTCAAGGCAGGCTGGAGTACTGCTGTATGCTGACAGCCACCTTCAAGGCAGGCTGGAGTACTACTGTATACCGACAGCCACCTTCAAGGCAGGCTGGAGTACTGCTGTATGCTGACAGCCACCTTCAAGGCAAGCTGGAGTACTACTGTATGCTGACAGCTACCTTCAAGGCAGGCTGGAGTACTACTGTATACCGACAGCCACCTTCAAGGCAAGCTGGAGTACTGCTGTATACTGACAGCTACCTTCAAGGCAGGCTGGAGTACTGCTGTATACTGACAGCCACCTTCAAGGCAGGCTGGAGTACTGCTGTATACTGACAGCCACCTTCAAGGCAGGCTGGAGTACTGCTGTATACTGACAGCCACCTTCAAGGCAGGCTGGAGTACTGCTGTATGCTGACAGCCACCTTCAAGGCAAGCTGGAGTACTGCTGTATACTGACAGCCACCTTCAAGGCAGGCTGGAGTACTGCTGTATGCTGACAGCCACCTTCAAGGCAAGCTGGAGTACTGCTGTATACTGACAGCCACCTTCAAGGCAGGCTGGAGTACTGCTGTATACTGACAGCCACCTTCAAGGCAGGCTGGAGTACTGCTGTATACTGACAGCCACCTTCAAGGCAGGCTGGAGTACTACTGTATGCTGACAGCCACCTTCAAGGCAGGCTGGAGTACTACTGTATGCTGACAGCCACCTTCAAGGCAGGCTGGAGTACTACTGTATACTGACAGCCACCTTCAAGGCAGGCTGGAGTACTGCTGTATACTGACAGCCACCTTCAAGGCAAGCTGGAGTACTACTGTATGCTGACAGCCACCTTCAAGGCAAGCTGGAGTACTACTGTATGCTGACAGCCACCTTCAAGGCAAGCTGGAGTACTACTGTATGCTGACAGCCACCTTCAAGGCAGGCTGGAGTACTACTGTATACTGACAGCCACCTTCAAGGCAGGCTGGAGTACTACTGTATGCTGACAGCCACCTTCAAGGCAAGCTGGAGTACTACTGTATGCTGACAGCCACCTTCAAGGCAGGCTGGAGCACTGCTGTATACTGACAGCCACCTTCAAGGCAGGCTGGAGCACTGCTGTATACTGACAGCCACCTTCAAGGCAGGCTGGAGTACTACTGTATGCTGACAGCCACCTTCAAGGCAGGCTGGAGTACTACTGTATACTGACAGCCACCTTCAAGGCAGGCTGGAGCACTGCTGTATACTGACAGCCACCTTCAAGGCAGGCTGGAGTACTGCTGTATGCTGACAGCCACCTTCAAGGCAGGCTGGAGTACTACTGTATGCTGACAGCCACCTTCAAGGCAGACTGGAATACTACTGTATACTGACAGCCACCTTCAAGCAGGCTGGAGTACTACTGTATGCTGACAGCCACCTTCAAGGCAGGCTGGAGTACTACTCTATGCTGACAGCCACCATCAAGGCAGGCTGGAGTACTACTGTATACTGAAAGCCACCTTCAAGGCAGGCTGGATTACTGCTGTATACTGACAGCCACCTTCAAGGCAGGCTGGAGTACTACTGTATGCTGACAGCCACCTTCAAGGCAGGCTGGAGTACTACTGTATGCTGACAGCCACCTTCAAGGCAGGCTGGAGTACTACTGTATGCTGACAGCCACCATCAAGGCAGGCTGGAGTACTACTGTATACTGAAAGCCACCTTCAAGGCAGGCTGGATTACTGCTGTATACTGACAGCCACCTTCAAGGCAGGCTGGAGTACTGCTGTATAGTGACAGCCACCTTCAAGGCAGGCTGGAGTACTGTATGCTGACAGCCACCTTCAAGGCAGGCTGGAGTACTACTGTATACTGACAGCCACCTTCAAGGCAGGCTGGAGTACTACTGTACAGTGACAGCCACCTTCAAGGCAGGCTGGAGTACTGCTGTATACTGACAGCCACCTTCAAGGCAGGCTGGAGTACTACTGTATACTGACAGCCACCTTCAAGGCAGGCTGGAATACTACTGTATACTGACAGCCACCTTCAAGTCAGGCTGGAGTACTGCTGTATACTGACAGCTACCTTCAAGGCAGGCTTGAGTACTACTGTATACTGACAGCCACCTTCAAGGCGGGCTGGAGTACTACTGTATGCTGACAGCCACCTTCAAGGCAGGCTGGAGTACTACTGTATACTGACAGCCACCTTCAAGGCAGGCTGGAGTACTGCTGTATGCTGACAGCCACCTTCAAGGCAGGCTGGAGTACTACTATATAGTGACAGCCACCTTCAAGGCAGGCTGGAGTACTACTGTATGCTGACAGCCACCTTCAAGGCAGGCTGGAGTACTACTGTATACTGACAGCCACCTTCAAGGCAGGCTGGAGTACTGCTGTATGCTGACAGCCACCTTCAAGGCAGGCTGGAGTACAGCCACCTTCAAGGCAGACTGGAGTACTGCTGTATGCTGACAGCCACCTTCAAGGCAGGCTGGAGTACTACTGTACAGTGACAGCCACCTTCAAGGCAGGCTGGAGTACTGGTGAATACTGACAGCCACCTTCAAGGCAGGCTGGAGTACTACTGTACAGTGACAGCCACCTTCAAGGCAGGCTGGAGTACAGCCATCTTCAAGGCAGGCTGGAGTACAGCCACCTTCAAGGCAGGTGAGATTGCTGAGCTGAAAAACAGAGAACTTTCACTGCTCATATACACTCAATCAATCAACTGATCTACTACAGACACTTCAAGACCCTTCAAGGTATTCCTTGAAATAAGCGAGATAGGTACCTTATAATTTACATGTGTAAAATCCTTGAGGAACTGGTTCCAACCTCAAGCCTTAAATCAATTTGTATAGAAAGAGACTTTGTAGTGTAAAATACGTTCACTAAATAGCAGTGGAACAATGAGCACATTAAGGGAGAATTTGATAAGTGTATGAGGTCCCCGACTCTTCAACGTCTTTCCTGCGTACATAAGAGAAATTACCAACAAACTTCTGGCTATCTTCAAGGAGGAACTGGACAAGTTCCTCAAATCAGTTCCTGAGCAGCCGGGTTGTGGTTTACATGGTGGTGTGTGTGCAGCCAGCAGGCTGACCCTCCAGGAGGCCTGGTCATGGACCACACTCTGGCGGAATTAACCAATGGAAACCTGTTTCAGGGATTTTTTCAGAAAAAGTACATGAAAGGTAATGATATGAAAGATGGCATTAATTAACCAGGAAGGTGAGACTATCTGGCTGACAGCTAACAAGAAGTTTCTGCACTAGAATTTTCCTGCGCTTCCTGGGTAAAATATGGCGGCGGCGGCGGCGGCGGCGGCGGTGGGGGGGACATGACACTGCTGAGTACACTCCTTTGTGAAGTAGCTTGGAGAGTTTCAGCGCGATCGGTCATTTCAGTGAGGTTAGTAGGCCTTTTTTGTAAGTGTTGTCAGTGCGTTGTTGGTGTTTCTTGTGTAACAGAGAGGCATGTGTGTGTGTGTGTGTGTGTGTGTGTGTGTGTGTGTGTGTGTGTGTGTGTGTGTGTGTGTGTGTGTGTGTGTGTGTGTGTGTGTGTAATTGTTTTAAGGTGAGTAAAAGAACTACTGAAACTCACAAGATACTTCAAGTATTTGGTGATTACCTGGAGGTTATTCCGGGGATCAACGCCCCCGCGGCCCGGTCCATGACCAGGCCTCCCGATGGATCAGGGCCTGATCAACTAGGCTGTTACTGCTGGCCGCACGCAGTCCAACGTACGAGCCACAGCCCGGCTGATCCGGCACTGACTTTAGGTATCTGTCCAGCTCTCTCTTGAAGGCAGCCAGGGGTCTTGAAGGCAGCCAGGGGTTTATTGGCAATTCCCCTAATGCTTGATGGGAGGCTGTTGAACAGTCTTGGGCCCCGGACACTTATGGTGTTTTCTCTTAGTGTACCAATGGCGCCCCTACTTTTAATTGGGGGCATTTTGCATCGCCTGCCCAGTCTTTTACTTTCGTAGGGAGTGATTTCTGTGTGCAGATTTGGGGCCATTCCTTCCAAGATTTTCCAAGTGTAGATTATGATATATCTCTCCCTCCTGCGTTCCAACGAGTACAAGTCAAGTGCTTCCAAGCGTTCCCAGTAGTTAAGGTGCTTGACAGAACTTATACGTGCAGTAAAGGATCTCTGTACACACTCTAGATCTGCGATTTCACCTGCTTTGAATGGAGAAGTTAATGTACAGCAGTATTCCAGCCTAGAGAGAACAAGTGATTTGAAAAGGATCATTATTGGCTTGGCATCTCTCGTTTTGAAAGTTCTCATTATCCATCCTATCATTTTCTTTGCACTTGTGATCGTGGCACTGTTGTGATCCTTGAAAGTGAGATCCTCAGACATTACTACTCCCAGGTCCCTTACATTATTTTTCCGCTCTATTGTATGGCCAGAGTTTGATGAAGCAATGGATGGGACACTGTTGTGAATGGTTTTCTTAATTCAAAGCAGGTCATATGTTAAAGCAGGTCATATGTTAAGCAGGTCATATGTTAAAGCAGGTCATATGTCAGTTAAGAATGATGAAGACTGGTCGACCGTCAACGTCACAGACATCAATGAAGGAAGAATATTCAGAATCATCAGCAGAGTATCCATGATACTGCAAGTGCTGTGCCACTTTCTGTGCCTCACTTGCTGACTTAGAATTTTTTTTAGATTTTGTCACCGAAATGGCACCGCATACCCATCCCATGGAGGGTAGCACAGGAGCATATGGATACACAAAAGGCCTAGGAACTAGGCATCAAAAGAGTTAACAAGAGTACATCTGGATTTATATCTACAATTCGCTTATCTATTACAAGCAAATTTAGGAAATTTGCTTAATATATCTGGTATCTTATTTTCATTAATATCTTGACATATTACATGGGTTATTATACTATCTTTATATTCCTCAATAAGTGGATAATTAAGCACATAGTGTTCAAGACAGTGACCATATGCCTGATCACATAATTTACATTTAGTTTGATCATCATCTGTGTGTCTCCCAAACTGCCAGAAGTACTTGTAACCAAGCCTAAGCCTGGCCACTACAACATCAGTCAGTACTTGTAACCAAGCCTAAGCCTGGCCACTACAACATCAGTCAGTACTTGTAACCAAGCCTAAGCCTGGCCACTACAACATCAGTCAGTACTTGTAACCAAGCCTAAGCCTGGCCACTACAACATCAGTCAGTACTTGTAACCAAGCCTAAGCCTGGCCACTACAACATCAGTCAGTACTTGTAACCAAGCCTAAGCCTGGCCACTACAACATCAGTCAGTGTTCACATTGCAAGTTGCTCCATAAACATACTTATCTACGTTCATGTTATCATAGTGGGTTATAGATCTACTCAGGCTTCTAACTGCATTCCTATAACAATCATTTTCATTATTTACTTCTCTCCTAATATTATTCCTAATGCTAGACACAGTTATACCAAAGTTACATTCTACATTCTCCTTCTGGGTACTCTTCTTGGCTAACATATCAACTTTATCATGAAGGAGTAATCCAATGTGTGATGGGATCCATAGCAATTGTACATTATTCCCTTTTCCCGTATTTTTGAGTATCTATACATGTACTTGACTTCAATCAGCATGTTGCTAGTCATTATGTGAGTTAAGAACCTTCACTGATGATATAAAATCAGTAATGATGAGAGAGTAAATCTCAGTGTCATTAGTTAGCTTTAGCGTCATTACAATGGCAAACAATTCAGTTTGCAGTGTAGACGCCCACTTAACTTTTATGCCTAACACAACAAAGTTATTGTTCTCAACTAGAGAGGTGGCAACAAGAGCAGCTGCAGCCCTGCCAGAACACTCCTGCTGAGACCAGAATGACCATCGTTTTCTGATCAAAAGAAATAAAAACTAGTGGTCGTGCCCAGCCTCCTACTCCCCAGATCTAGCTCCATGAGACTTCTTTCTCTTCCCAAAAATCAAAATGGCCCTCAAGGAGCGGTGTTTTACCGACGTGGAGGAGATGCAACCAGAATCACAGGCCGTGCCAGACGTATTTTATCAGCTGATACTATCTGGCTTAACTTATCAGGAAGGTGAGATTATCTGGCTTAACTTATCAGGAAGGTGAGATTATCTGGCTTAACTTATCAGGAAGGTGAAATTACCTGGCTTAACTTATCAGGAAGGTGATACTATCTGGGTTAACTTATCAGGAAGGTGAAATTACCTGGCTTATCAGCAAAGTGAAACTATCTGGATTAACTTATCAGGAGCGTGAGACCGTCCGGCTTAACTTATCAGGAAGGTGATAATAACTGGCTTAACGTATCAGGAAGGTGAGACTATCTGGCTTAACGTATCAGGAAGGTGAGACTATCTGGCTTAACGTATCAGGAAGGTGAGATTATCTGGCTTTTCTTACGAGGAAGGTGAAACTATCTGGCTTAACTTACCAGAAAGGTGAGACTATCTGGCTTAAGCTGGATGGCTTCTGAGATCTTTCTCTTCATGTGATTAACAGTGTTAGCTGCTATGACTCTAGGGCTAGGCCTGGGGCTGGCCCTGGGGCTAGGCCTGGGGCTGGCCCTGGGGCTGGGCATGGGGCTGGGGCTGCCACTGAGGTTGGGCAGCCCTCGATGCAGCAGGGCAGGGGTGGGTACTGTATCCACATCGTTAGTGTGAAGCTGTAAGACTTCCGGTGGAGGGCGATTGAGGGTGTGAGGGAATCCACTCCGACGAGGGCGGCTGGTGGTGGTGGTGGTGGTGCTGGTGGTGGTGGTGCTGGTGGTGGTGGTGCTGGTGGTGCTACTAGCGGTACTGGTGGTGCTACTGGTTGTGGTGCTGGTGCCACTGGTTGCAGTAGTGGGATTAATAGTATTATCACTGGTGGCAGCAGTGGGACTGATATTATCACTGGTGGCAGCAGTGGGACTGATATTATCACTGGTGGCAGCAGTGGGACTGATATTATCACTGGTGGCAGCAGTGGGACTGATATTATCACTGGTGGCAGCAGTGGGACTGATATTATCACTGGTGGCAGCAGTGGGACTGATATTATCACTGGTGGCAGCAGTGGGACTGATATTATCACTGGTGGCAGCAGTGGGACTGATATTATCACTGGTGGCAGCAGTGGGACTGATATTATCACTGGTGGCAGCAGTGGGACTGATATTATCACTGGTGGCAGCAGTGGGACTGATATTATCACTGGTGGCAGCAGTGGGACTGATATTATCACTGGTGGCAGCAGTGGGACTGATATTATCACTGGTGGCAGCAGTGGGACTGATAGTATTATCAGTGTTATCCCTGCTGGCACTATCACTATTCGCAGTGGTGTTATTTGTGGTATTGGTGGTACTGGCAGCACTGCTACTGGTGCTAGCAGCCCTTTGCTGTGCTGCTGCTAGTGCTGCTGCCCCAGTCATTTCACTCACAGCTAGCTAATCAACTAGCTTACATCCAGGGGCATCAGTAATGCCCAAATCAGTGCTGCAATCACTAACTATTCTAAACACAAAGAACGACAAAAACACTAGTTCCTCTATAGTCGCTAACAGTGCAACTGTGCTGAGTGGTTGGCACTGGAGAGAGGAGTTCCAGGCACTGAGTGCCACTCTAAGAGAGGAATTTAAAGGGTATCTTCTAGCACTTTCACCAAGATTTATGTATCACTGTAACTATACATAAGAAGCCGTACGTTTCGCTGTAACCATCCATAACAAGCTTTATGTATCACTGTTACCAGCCACTACATTTTCTATCACTGTAACCAGGATCTTACACTGTAACTAGTCGTTGTGGGCTCTATGTAGCACTGAAGTTCACAATCACAGGTTTCAGGAATCACTGAGAGGTTTCAACAGGTATCTACACTCATTTCACAGGTATCAACAGGTGTTTCACAGTATCAACAGGTGCTTCAGAGGTATCAACAGGTTTTCCAGGTAAGTGATCTACTTGTACATAGGTGTATCCACTACAGGTACACTTGCAGGTGGTGGTGCCCCTGCACCTTCCTTGACAGGTGAACCCTGGCAGGTGGTGTCAGTGGTGCAGGTGATGTCAGTGGTGCAGGTGGTATCAGTGGTGGCAGACAACGTAGTGATGGTGGCAGGTGTTGGACCCACCCTCTGTGGTGGCCCCGCCCTACTGACCTTCCAGTGGGAGGTGCCTCTGCCCCACCTCCCTGTACCCTGCCCCACCCTAGTACCCTGCCCCACTCCCAGTACCCAGCCTGCCCTCCAACGACCTGGCTTGCCCAACCTGCATTGCTCACAATGCTGTTTTAACATGACCTTATAAATGACGAACTTTGCCCACTCTACCCCCGCCCTCCATACCCTGTCAAACTACACCCTTACCCCCATACCCTGTCAAACTAAACCCCTGCCCTCCATACCCTGTCAAACTACACCCTTACCCCCATACCCTGTCAAACTACACCCCCGCCCTCCATACCCTGTCAAACTACACCCTTACCCCCATACCCTGTCAAACTACACCCTTACCCCCATACCCTGTCAAACTACACCCCTGCCCTCCATACCCTGTCAAACTACACCCTTACCCCCATACCCTGTCAAACTACACCCCCACCCTCCATACCCTGTCAAACTACACCCTTACCCCCATACCCTGTCAAACTACACCCCTGCCCTCCATACCCTGTCAAACTACACCCTTACCCCCATACCCTGTCAAACTACACCCCTGCCCTCCATACCCTGTCAAACTACACCCCTACCCTCCATACCCTGTCAAACACACCTATGCCTTCCAAACTTTTTCAAACTACACCCAAGCCCTCCATACCCTGTCAAACCATACCCCTGCCCTTCATACCCTGTCAAACCACACCCCTGCCCTTCACACCCTGTCAAACCACACCCCTGCTCTCCATATCCTGTCAAACCACACATCGGCCCTCCATACCCTGTCAACCCACAAGACTGCCCTTCATACCCCCTGTCAAACCACACCCCTGCCCTTCATACCCTGTCAAACCACACCTCTCCCCTTCATGCCCTGTCAAACCACACCTCTCCCCTCCATACCCTGTCAAATTACACCATGCCCACCCTACCCTCTCAAACTAAACCCCCTGCCCTCCATATTCTCTCAAATTAAATCCATACCCTATATACCCTGTCACGAGGAACACTGGAAGAACTGTGTCTGGAAGAACTGTGTCTGGAAGAACTGTGTCAGGAAGAACACTGGAAGAACTGTGTCAGGAAGAACACTGGAAGAACTGTGTCAGGAAGAACAGAGTCAGGAAGAACTGCGTCTGGAAGAACTGTGTCTGGAAGAACTGTATCAGGAAGAACTGTGTCAGGAAGAACAGAGTCAGGAAGAACTGCGTCTGGAAGAACTGTGTCTGGAAGAACTGTGTCTGGAAGAACACTGGAAGAACTGTGTCAGGAAGAACACTGGAAGAACTGTGTCAGGAAGAACACTGGAAGAACTGTGTCAGGAAGAACACTGGAAGAACTGTCAGGAAGAACACTGGAAGAATTGTGTCAGGAAGAACACTGGAAGAACTGTGTCAGGAAGAACACTGGAAGAACTGTGTCAGGAAGAACACTGGAAGAACTGTGTCAGGAAGAACACTGGAAGAACTGTGTCAGGAAGAACACTGGAAGAACTGTGTCAGAAAGAACACTGCAAGAACTGTCAGGAAGAACACTGGAAGAACTGTGTCAGGAAGAACACTGGAAGAACTGTCAGGAAGAACACTGGAAGAACTGTGTCAGGAAGAACACTGGAAGAACTGTGTCAGGAAGAACACTGGAAGAACTGTGTCAGAAAGAACACTGCAAGAACTGTCAGGAAGAACACTGGAAGAACTGTGTCAGGAAGAACACTGGAAGAACTGTCAGGAAGAACACTGGAAGAACTGTGTCAGAAAGAACACTGGAAGAACTGTGTCAGAAAGAACACTGGAAGAAGTGTCAGGAAGAACACTGCCAAGAACATTATCAGGAAGAACAGTAGTAACAAAACTGTTCAGTTCTTGTTATACAGTTCCATAAAAATGTCAAAGAACAGGAAGACGAGTTGTGGTGGGTGGTGTGGGTGGTGTGGGTGGTGTGGGTAGTGTGGGTGGTGTGGGTGGTGTGGGTAGTGTGGGTGGTGTGGGTGGTGTGCGTGGTGTGGGTGGTGTGGGTGGTGTGGGTGGTGTGGGTAGTGTGGGTGGTGTGGGTGGTGTGGGTGGTGTGGGTGGTGTGGGTGGTGTGGGTGGTGTGGGTGGTGTGGGTAGTGTGGGTGGTGTGGGTGGTGTGGGTGGTGTGGGTGGTGTGCGTGGTGTGGGTGGTGTGGGTGGTGTGGGTGGTGTGGGTGGTGTGTGGTGTGGGTGGTGTGGGTAGTGTGGGTAGTGTGGGTGGTGTGGGTGGTGTGGGTAGTGTGGGTGGTGTGGGTGGTGTGGGTGGTGTGGGTGGTGTGCGTGGTGTGGGTGGTGTGGGTGGTGTGGGTGGTGTGGGTAGTGTGGGTGGTGTGGGTGGTGTGGGTGGTGTGCGTGGTGTGGGTGGTGTGGGTGGTGTGGGTGGTGTGGGTGGTGTGGGTGGTGTGGGTGGTGTGGGTGGTGTGGGTTGTGTGGGTGGTGTGGGTGGTGTGGGTGGTGTGGGTGGTGTGGGTGGTGTGCGTGGTGTGGGTGGTGTGGGTAGTGTGGGTAGTGTGGGTGGTGTGGGTGGTGTGGGTGGTGTGGGTGGTGTGGGTAGTGTGGGTGGTGTGGGTGGTGTGGGTAGTGTGGGTGGTGTGGGTGGTGTGGGTGGTGTGGGTGGTGTGGGTGGTGTGCGTGGTGTGGGTGGTGTGGGTAGTGTGGGTGGTGTGGGTGGTGTGGGTGGTGTGGGTAGTGTGGGTAGTGTGGGTGGTGTGGGTAGTGTGGGTGGTGTGGGTAGTGTGGGTGGTGTGGGTAGTGTGGGTGGTGTGGGTAGTGTGGGTAGTGTGGGTGGTGTGGGTAGTGTGGGTGGTGTGGGTGGTGTGGGTGGTGTGGGTGGTGTGGGTAGTGTGGGTGGTGTGGGTGGTGTGGGTGGTGTGGGTAGTGTGGGTGGTGTGGGTGTAGTGTGGGTGGTGTGGGTGTAGTGTGGTGTGGGTAGTGTGGGTGGTATTGGTGTGGGTAGTGTGGGTGGTATTGGTGTGGGTAGTGTGGGTGGTATTGGTGGTGTTGGTGGTGTGGGTAGTGTGGGTAGTGTGGGTGGTGTGGGTAGTGTGGGTGGTGTGGGTAGTGTGGGTGGTGTGGGTGGTGTGGGTAGTGTGGGTGGTGTGGGTGGTGTGGGTGGTGTGGGTAGTGTGGGTGGTGTGGGTGGTGTGGGTGGTGTGGGTGGTGTGGGTAGTGTGGGTGGTGTGGGTGGTGTGGGTGGTGTGGGTGGTGTGGGTAGTGTGGGTGGTGTGGGTGGTGTGGGTAGTGTGGGTGGTGTGGGTGGTGTGGGTAGTGTGGGTGGTGTGGGTGGTGTGGGTAGTGTGGGTGGTGTGGGTGGTGTGGGTGGTGTGGGTAGTGTGGGTGGTGTGGGTGGTGTGGGTGGTGTGGGTAGTGTGGGTGGTGTGGGTGGTGTGGGTGGTGTGGGTGGTGGTGTGGGTGGTGTGGGTGGTGTGGGTGGTGTGGGTGGTGTGGGTAGTGTGGGTGGTGTGGGTGGTGTGGGTAGTGTGGGTGGTGTGGGTGGTGTGGGTAGTGTGGGTGGTGTGGGTGGTGTGGGTGGTGTGGGTAGTGTGGGTGGTGTGGGTGGTGTGGGTGGTGTGGGTGGTGTGGGTAGTGTGGGTGGTGTGGGTGGTGTGGGTAGTGTGGGTGGTGTGGGTAGTGTGGGTGGTGTGGGTGGTGTGGGTAGTGTGGGTGGTGTGGGTGGTGTGGGTGGTGTGGGTAGTGTGGGTGGTGTGGGTAGTGTGCATGGTGTGGGTGGTGTGGGTGGTGTGGGTGGTGTGCGTGGTGTGGGTAGTGTGGGTGGTGTGGGTAGTGTGGGTGGTGTGGGTGGTGTGGGTGGTGTGGGTAGTGTGGGTGGTGTGGGTAGTGTGCATGGTGTGGGTGGTGTGGGTGGTGTGGGTGGTGTGGGTGGTGTGGGTAGTGTGCCTGGTGTGGGTGGTGTGGGTAGTGTGGGTAGTGTGGGTGGTGTGCGTGGTGTGGGTGGTGTGGGTGGTGTGGGTAGTGTGGGTGGTGTGGGTAGTGTGCATGGTGTGGGTGGTGTGGGTGGTGTGGGTGGTGTGGGTGGTGTGGGTGGTGTGCGTGGTGTGGGTGGTGTGGGTGGTGTGGGTAGTGTGGGTGGTGTGGGTAGTGTGCATGGTGTGGGTGGTGTGGGTGGTGTGGGTGGTGTGGGTGGTGTGGGTGGTGTGGGTGGTGTGGGTGGTGTGGGTAGTGTGCATGGTGTGGGTGGTGTGGGTGGTGTGGGTGGTGTGGGTGGTGTGGGTGGTGTGGGTGGTGTGGGTGGTGTGGGTAGTGTGCATGGTGTGGGTGGTGTGGGTAGTGTGGGTAGTGTGGGTGGTGTGCGTGGTGTGGGTGGTGTGGGTGGTGTGGGTGGTGTGGGTGGTGTGGGTGGTGTGCGTGGTGTGGGTGGTGTGGGTAGTGTGGGTGGTGTGGGTAGTGTGCATGGTGTGGGTGGTGTGGGTGGTGTGGGTGGTGTGGGTGGTGTGGGTGGTGTGCGTGGTGTGGGTGGTGTGGGTGGTGTGGGTGGTGTGGGTAGTGTGGGTGGTGTGGGTAGTGTGCATGGTGTGGGTGGTGTGGGTGGTGTGGGTGGTGTGGGTGGTGTGGGTGGTGTGGGTAGTGTGCATGGTGTGGGTGGTGTGGGTAGTGTGGGTAGTGTGGGTGGTGTGGGTGGTGTGGGTGGTGTGGGTGGTGTGGGTGGTGTGGGTAGTGTGGGTAGTGTGGGTAGTGTGGGTAGTGTGGGTGGTGTGGGTGGTGTGGGTGGTGTGGGTGGTGTGGGTAGTGTGGGTGGTGTGGGTGGTGAGGGTAGTGTGGGTAGTGTGGGTGGTGTGGGTAGTGTGGGTGGTGTGGGTAGTGTGCGTGGTGTGGGTAGTGTGGGTGGTGTGCGTGGTGTGGGTGGTGTGGGTGGTGTGGGTGGTGTGGGTGGTGTGGGTAGTGTGGGTGGTGTGAGTAGTGTGGGTGGTGTGGGTAGTGTGGGTGGTGTGGGTGATGTGGGGTGTGGGTGTTGTGGGTTGTGTGGGTTGTGTGGGTGGTGTGGGTGGTGTGGGTGGTGTGAGTGGTGTGGGTGGTGTGGGTAGTGTGGGTAGTGTGGGTAGTGTGGGTAGTGTGGGTGGTGTGGGTAGTGTGGGTAGTGTGGGTAGTGTGGGTAGTGTGGGTGGTGTGGGTGGTATGGGTGGTGTGGGTGGTGTGGGTAGTGTGGGTGGTGTGGGTGGTGTGGGTGGTGTGGGTAGTGTGGGTAGTGTGGGTGGTGTGGGTAGTGTGGGTGGTGTGGGTAGTGTGCGTGGTGTGGGTAGTGTGGGTGGTGTGCGTGGTGTGGGTGGTGTGGGTGGTGTGGGTGGTGTGGGTGGTGTGGGTTGTGTGGGTGGTGTGTGTAGTGTGGGTGGTGTGGGTGGTGTGGGTGGTGTGGGTGGTGTGGGTGGTGTGGGTGGTGTGGGTGGAGTGGGTGGTGTGGGTGGTGTGGGTGGTGTGGGTAGTGTGGGTGGTGTGGGTAGTGTGGGTGGTGTGGGTAGTGTGGGTAGTGTGGGTAGTGTGGGTGGTGTGGGTAGTGTGCGTGGTGTGGGTAGTGTGGGTGGTGTGGGTAGTGTGGGTGGTGTGGGTGGTGTGGGTAGTGTGGGTGGTGTGGGTGGTGTGGGCGGTGTGGGTAGTGTGGGTGGTGTGGGTGGTGTGGGTAGTGTGGGTGGTGTGGGTAGTGTGGGTGGTGTGGGTAGTGTGGGTGGTGTGGGTAGTGTGGGTGGTGTGGGTAGTGGGTGGTGTGGATAGTGTAAGTGGTGTGGGTGGTGTGGGTAGTGTGGGTGGTGTGGGTAGTGTGGGTAGTGTGGGTGGTGTGGGTGGTGTGGGTAGTGTGGGTGGTGTGGGTGGTGTGGGTGGTGTGGGTGGTGTGGGTAGTGGGTGTGGATAGTGTAAGTGGTGTGGGTGGTGTGGGTAGTGTGGGTGGTGTGGGTAGTGTGGGTGGTGTGGGTAGTGTGGGTGGTGTGGGTGGTGTGGGTGGTGTGGGTAGTGTGGGTGGTGTGGGTAGTGTGGGTGGTGTGGGTGGTGTGGGTGCTGAGGAAAGTGTGCGTGGTGTGGGTAGTGTGGGTGGTGTGGGTGATGTGTGTGGTGTGGGTAGTGTGGGTAGTGTGGGTGGTGTGGGTGGTGTGGGTGTGGGTGGCGTGGGTGGTGTGGGTAGTGTGGGTGGTGTGGGTGGTGTGGGTAGTGTGGGTGGTGTGGGTAGTGGGTGGTGTGGATAGTGTAAGTGGAGTGGGTGATGTGGGTGGAGTGGGTGGTGTGGGTGGTGTGGGTGGTGTGAGTGATGTGGGTGGAGTGGGTGGTGTGGGTGATGTGGGTGGAGTGGGTGGAGTGGGTGGAGTGGGTGGAGTGGGTGATGTGGGTGGAGTGGGTGATGTGGGTGGTGTGGGTGGAGTGGGTGGAGTGGGTGATGTGAGTGATGTGGGTAGTGTGGGTGATGTGGGTGGTGTGGGTGGAGTGGGTGATGTGGGTAGTGTGGGTGATGTGGGTGATGTGGGTAGTGTGGGTGATGTGGGTGGAGTGCGTGATGTGGGTTGTGTGCGTGATGTGGGTGGTGTGGGTGGAGTGGGTGATGTAGGTGATGTGGGTAGTGTGGGTGATGTGGGTGGTGTGGGTGGAGTGGGTGATGTGGGTAGTGTGGGTGGAGTGGGTGATGTGGGTAGTGTGGGTGGAGTGGGTGATGTCGGTGGTGTGGGTGGAGTGGGTGGAGTGGGTGGAGTGGGTGGTGTGGGTGGAGTGGGTGTATGTGGAGTGGATGGAGTGGGTGTGGGTGGAGTGGGTGGTGTGGGTGGAGTGGGTGGTGTGGGTGGTGTGGGTGGAGTGGGTTGTGTGGGTGGAGTGGGTGGTATGGGTGGTGTGGGTGGAGTGGATGGAGTGGGTGGAGTGGGTGGTGTGGGTGAAGTGGGTGGTGTGGGTGGAGTGGGTGGTGTGGGTGGAGGTGTGGATGCAGTGGGTGGAATGGGTGGGGTTAGAGGAGATGTGGGTGGAGTCGGTGGTGTGGGTGTTAATAGACGTATGGGTGCAGTGGGTGGAGTGGGTGGGGTATGTGGAGGTGTTGGTGGAGTCGGTGGAGGTGTGGGTGGTGTGGGTGATGTGGGTGGTGTGAGTGGAGTGGGTGGTGTGGGTAGAGTGGGTGTTGTGGGTAGAGTGGGTGTTGTGGGTAGAGTGGGTGGTGTGGGTGGAGTGGGTGGAGGTGTGGGTGGAGTGGGTGGAGGTGTGGGTGGAGTGGCTGGAGGAGTGGGTGGAGTGAGTGGTGTGGGTGGAGGTGGTGTTAGTTGAGGTGTGGGTGGAGTGAGTGGTGTGGGTGAAGGTGGTGTGGGTGGATTTGGAGGAGCGGGTGGAGTGGGTAGAGGAGTTGGTGGTGTGGGTGGAGTGGGTGGTGTGGGTGGAGTGGGTGTATGTGGAGTGGGTGTGGGTGGAGTGGGAGGTGTGGATGGTGATACAGTAAGTCTGCTGGCGAGGGTGGTGGTACAGTAGGTCTGCTGGTGTGGGTGGTGGTACAGCAAGTCTGCTGGTGTGGATGGTGGTACAGTATGTCTGCTGGTCTGGGTGGTGGTCTGGGTGGTGGTACAGTACATCTGCTGGTCTGAGTGGTGTAGGTGGTGGTACAGTAGGTCTGCTGGTCTGAGTGGTAGTGTGGGAGGTGGTAAAGGTCTGCTGGTCTGAGTGGTGGTGTGGGTGGAGGTACAGTAGGTCTGTATGGTAGTGTGGGTGGTGGTACAGTATGTCTACTGATCTGGGTGGTGGTGTGGGGGTGGTACAGTATGTCTACTGGTCTGGGTGGTGGTGTGGGGGGTGGTACAGTATGTCTACTGGTCTGGGTGGTGGTACAGTAGGTCTGCTGGTCTGAGTGGTAGTGTGGGAGGTGGTACAGTAGGTGTGCTGGTCTGAGTGGTGGTATGGGTGGTGGTTCTGCTGGTCTGGGTGGTGGTGTTGGTGGTGGTACAGCAGGTCTGCTGGTCTTGGTGGTGTGGGTAGTGGTACAGCAGATCTGCTGGTCTGGGTGGTGGTACAGTAGGTCTGATGGTCTGAGTGGTGGTGTGGGTGGTGGAACAGCAGGTCTGCTGGTGTGGGTGATAGTACAGTAGGTCTCCTGCTCTGGGTGGTGGTGTGGGTGATGGCACAGTAGGTCTGCTAGTCTGGGTGGTGGTATAGTAGGTCTACTGGTCTGGGTGGTGTGGGAGGTGGTACAGTAGGTGTGCTGGTCTGAGTGGTCGTTTGGGTGGTGGTTCTTCTGGTCTGGGTGGTGGTGTTGGTGGTGGTACAGCAGGTCTGCTGGTCTGGGTGATGGTACAGCACGTCTGCTGGTCTGGGTGGTGGTGTGGATGGTGGTACAGCAGGTCTGCTGGTGTGGGTGATGGTACAGTAGGTCTCCTGCTCTGGGTGATGTGGGTGATGGTACAGTAGGTCTCCTGCTCTGGGTGGTGTGGGTGGTGGTACAGCAGGTCTGCTGGTCTGGGTGGTAGTACAGTAGGTCTGCTGGTCTGGGTGGTGTGGGTGATGGTACAGGTCTCCTGCTCTGGGTGGTGGTACAGTACATCTGCTGGTCTGAGTGGTGGTGTGGGTGATGGAACAGTTGGTCTGGTGGTGTGGGAGGTGGTACAATAGGTCTGCTGGTCTGGGTGGTGGTACAATAAGTCTGCTGGTCTGGGTGGTGGTACAGTAGGTCTGCTGGTCTGGGTAGTGGTGTGGGTGGCGGGACAGTAGGACTGCTGGTTTGGCTGGTGGTACAGTAGGTCTGCTGGTTTGGGTGGTGGAACAGTAGGTCTGCTGGTCTGGGTGGTGATGTGGGTGGTGGTACAGTAGGTCTGCTGGTCTGGGTGGTGTGGGTGGTGGTACAGTAGGTCTGCTGGTCTGGGTGGTGTGGGTGGAGGTACAGTAGGTCTGCATGGTAGTGTGGGTGGTGGTACAGTATGTCTACTGGTCTGGGTGGTGGCGTGGGTGGTGGTACAGTATGTCTACTGGTCTGGGTGGTGGTACAGTAGGTCTGCTGGTCTGTGTGGTAATGTGGGAGGTGGTATAGGTCTGCTAGTCTGGGTGGTGATGTGGGTGGTGGTATAGTAGGTCTGCTGGTCTGGGTGGTCTGGGAGGTGGTACAGTAGGTCTGCTGGTCTGAGGGGTGGTATGGGTGGTGGTACAGCAGGTCTGTTGGTCTGGGTGGTGGTGTGGGTGGTGGTGTGGGTGGTGGTACAGTAGGTCTGCTGGTCTGTGTGGTAATGTGGGAGGTGGTATAGGTCTGCTAGTCTGGGTGGTGATGGGGGTGGTGGTATAGTAGGTCTGCTGGTCTGGGTGGTGTGGGAGGTGGTACAGTAGGTCTGCTGGTCTGTGTGGTAATGTGGGAGGTGGTATAGGTCTGCTAGTCTGGGTGGTGATGGGGGTGGTGGTATAGTAGGTCTGCTGGTCTGGGTGGTGTGGGAGGTAGTACAGTAGGTCTGCTGGTCTGAGGGATGGTATGGGTGGTGGTACAGCAGGTCTGCTGGTCTGGGTGGTTGTGTGGGTGGTGGTACAGCAGGTCTGCTGGTCTTGGTGGTAGTGTGGGTGGTGGTACAGCAGGTCTGCTGGTCTGGGTGGTGGTACAGTTGGTCTGCTAGTCTGGGTGGTGGTGTAGGTGGTGGTACAGTACATCTGCTGGTCTGAGTGGTGGTGGTGTGGGTGATGGTACAGTTGGTCTGCTAGTCTGGGTGGTGGTACAGCAGGTCTCCTGGACTTGGTGGTGGTACAGTAAGAATGCTGGTCTGGGTGGTGTGGGTGGTGGTACAGTACGTCTGCTGGTTTGGCTGGTGGTACAGTAGGTCTGCTGGGTTGGGTGGTGGTACAGTACGTCTGCTGGTTTGGCTGGTGGTACAGTAGGTCTGCTGGGTTGGGTGGTGGTACAGTACGTCTGCTGGTTTGGCTGGTGGTACAGTAGGTCTGCTGGGTTGGGTGGTGGTACAGTACGTCTGCTGGTTTGGCTGGTGGTACAGTAGGTCTGCTGGGTTGGGTGGTGGTACAGTACGTCTGCTGGTCTGGGTGGTGGTGTGGGTGGTGGTACAGTAGATCTGCTGGTTTGGGTGGTGGTGTGGGTGGTGGTACAGTAGGTCTGTTGGTCTGGGTGGTGGTACAGTAGGTCTGTTGGTCTGGGTGGTGGTACAGTAGGTCTGCTGGTCTGGGAGGTGGTACAGTAAGTCTGCTGGTCTGGGTGGTGGTACAGTAGATCTGCTGGTCTGGGTGGTGGTACAGTAGGTCTGCTGGTCTGGGTGGTGGTACAGTAGGTCTGCTGGTCTGGGTGGTGGTACAGTAGGTCTGCTGGTCTGGGTGGTGGCACAGTAGGTCTGCTGGTCTGGGTGGTGGCACAGTAGGTCTGCTGGTCTGGGTGGTGGCACAGTAGGTCTGCTGGTCTGGGTGGTGGCACAGTAGGTCTGCTGGTCTGGGTCGTGCTCTAAAATATGTCGTAACTATGGTGTGTGTAGGAGAAAGTGACATGCACACACACACACACACACACACACACACACACACACACACACACACACGCACACACACGCGCACACACACACGCGCGCACACACACGCGCGCACACACACGCACACACACACACACACACACACACACACACACACACACACACGCACACACACACACACGCACACACGCACGCACACACGCACACACACACACACACACACGCACACGCACACACACACGTCAAACAATGGTAGATGGTGAGGTACAAATGGAGCAGCAACTCTCTATCTTGAAGGACTGAACCAGGAAGCTGACATAGCCAAGGTGTGTGTGTGTGTGTGTGTGTGTGTGTGTGTGTGTGTGTGTGTGTGTGTGTGTGTGTGTGTGTGTGTGTGTGTGTGTGTGTGTGTGAGTGTGTGTGTGTGTGTGTGTGTACACTCACCTAATTGTGGCTGCAGGGGTCGATTCATAGTTCCTGGCCCTGTCTCTTCACTGGTCGCTGCCAGATCCCCTGTCTCCCTGCTCCATGAGCCTTGTCATGCCTCTTCTTAAAGCTATGTATGGATACTGCCTACATTACATCACTTTCCAGACTAGTCCACTTGCTGACAACTTTATGATTAGAGAAATACTTCCTAACATCCTTGTGGCTCATCTGAGTCTTCAACTTCCAACTGTGACCCCTCGTTGTTGTGTCCCATCTCTGGAACATCCTGTCTCTATCCACCCTGTCAATTCCTCTCATATGTCGTTATCACATCCCCTCCAATCCCTCCTGTCCTCGTGTCGTCAGGTCGATTTCCGTTAACCTCTCCTGGTAGAATATGCCTCTTAGCTCGGGAACTAGACTTGTTTCAAACCTTTGCACTTTCTCTAATTTCTTGACGTGCTTGCCCAGGTGTGGGTTCCAAACTGGTGCTGCACTGGCATTACGTACAAGGCGTACAGAGTCTTGAACGCTTCCTTACTGAGGTGTCGGAACACTAGTCTTGGGTTTGCCAGGCACCCATATGCTGCAGCAGTTATTTGGTTGATGTGCGCCTCAGGAGATATGCGTGGTGTTGCACTCACCCCAAGATCCTTTTCCTTGAGTGAAGTTTGCAGTCTTAGTCCCCCCCTACCATGTCCTTTGTCTGCGGTCTTCTTTGCCCTCCCCCGATCTTCATGGTTTTGTACTTGGCGGGGTTAAACTCCAGGAGCTAGTTGCTAGACCAGGCTTGCAGCCTGTCCAGATACCTTTGTAGTCCTGCCTGATCCTTATCCGACTGAATTCTCCTCATTCGTTTCATATCATCTGCACACAGGGACACTTCTGAATCTATCCCTTTCGTCATGTCATTCACATATACCAGAAAGAGCAACGGTCTTAGGACTGACCCCTGTGGCACCCTGCTCGTCACAGCGCCCACTCTGACACCTCGTCATGTACCATGGCTCGTGCTTGCCTTCATGTCAGGTATTCTCTGATCCAGTGCAGTGCCTTTCCTGTTATACCTGCCTGATCCTCGAGCTTTTGTGTGGAACTGTGTTGAAAGCCTTTTTACAGTCCAAGAAAATGCAATCTACCCCCTCTCTCTCTCTCTCTCTCTCTCTCTCTCTTCCTCTCTCTCTCTGTCTTACTGCCGTCACCTTGTAAAACTCTAGTAGGTTTGTTACACACGATTTCCCTTCACTGAAACTGTGTTGGTTGTGAATAAGCTCATTTCCTTCTAGGTGCTCCACAACTCTTCTGATAATCTTCTCCATAACTCTGTATACATGTCACAGACACTAGTCTGTAGTTCAATGCTGCGTGTCTGTCTCCTTTCTTAAAAATTGGGACTATATTTGCTGTCTTCCACACAGGTAGGCGCCCCATTTCGACATATGAGTTGAAAATTGTTGTTAGTGACACACACAGTGCCTCTGCTCCCTCTCTCACGACACACAGAGAAATGTCCAGTCCCATCCCCTTTGAGTTATCTAGTTAGTTTAGCAGCCTCTTCACCTCCTCCTCGGCTGTGTATTGTGTCCAGCACTTTTTGGTGTACCACACCACTCCAGTTTTCTTGAGTCCTTACTTTATCTACTGTAAATGCTTCTTTAAATCCCATGTTGAGCTCTTCACATACTTCTTGGTTGTTTCTTGTGAACTCCCTTCCTCAGCCTGAGTACCTGGTCTCTGACTGTTGTTCTCCACCCGATGTGACTATACAACAGCCTTGGGTCAGACTTGACTTTCACTGCTATGTCATTTTTGTATTGCCCCTGGGCATCCTCCTAATCTGTGCATATTTGTTTCTAGCTCTTCAATTGATCTCCTTATTTTCCTAGGTCCTTTGTCTCCTGTACTTTTTCCATTCTCTAGCACACTCAGTTTTGGCCTCTCTACACCTCTGAGTGAACCAAGGGCTCGTCCTGGCCTTCCCATTATTTCTATTGCCCTTGGGAATGAACCTCTCCTCTGCTTCCTTGCATTTTGTCGCACATTCCATCATCTAATTTACCGATTTTCCCACCAGCTCCCTTTCCCACTGGACTTTCTGCAGGACTTTCTGCTTGGCTTCTTCCATCCTGCTCTACTGGCTTCCCTCTTCACTTGTAACTCTATGTATTCAACGCTCAGGACCACATGATCACTAGCTCCGAGTGGCCTTTCATATGTGATGTCCCCAATGTCTGAACCACTCACTGTAAATATTAGGTCCATCTTGCTGGTCCATCTTTTTCTTTCTCTCTGGTAGTGTCCCTAACATGTTGGTGCATGACATTTTCTAGTACCACCTCCATCATCTCAGCCCTCCACGCGTCCGGATCTCCATGTGGCTCCAGGCTTTCCCCAGTTACTTTTTTTGTGATCGAAGTCACCCACAAATAGCTTTTACCCTGCCCGCATAGGCCCTTCTGGGCACCTCAGACACTGAGTCAACCATTGCTCTGTTGCTCTCATCATATTCTTGTCTTGGCCTCCTGGTATTCTGTGGTAGGTTATACATCACTGCAATCACCACCTTGGAACCTCCAGTCCGAAGTGTTTTTATTATATAGACCCTTGCATCTCCTGTGTCCTCTTTCCACTCACAGCCCCCACCCCACCCTGCACAGTACTCTCATACCATCCTGCCAGGTTTACCATTCCCCCAGCCCCTACAAACCCTTCAAAATACAGTGTTGAGAGGAAACAATGTAGGGCACACCAATGCTGAGGAGTAGCACAAAAGAATCACAGAGG